>NW_028261388.1:73817130-73942130 GCF_051295495.1 Thamnophis sirtalis
TTTCCCAGCATCTTCAGAAGTATGTATATAAACCGGAACATAAACATTTGCTGCTGGCAGGAGCCAGAATTATGGCTCCTGCCCCCATCATCATCAGTCTGTATCTGAAATCTTTGCAGTGTCTGTATCTCAACCAGAAGTGGGTTCCTACCAGTTCGCACCTATTCGGTAGAACCGGTTCGTCAAATCTACCGAACCAGTTAGAAGAGGTTCCACCAGTGGACCCGGAAAGCAGGCCACACCTACAGAAGAGGTTCCAAAATTTTTTGAAACCCACCACTGGTCCTTGGATATGATTATTCTACACTATCATGCTCATATTTATAAAACCCAGTGCCTCTGTGAAAGGTAAGGATGACTACTGCGTTTGTGGTGCAATCAGAACATTGCGTGTGTTGAAGTTGTTTTAACGCAAACCAAAGATGCCTTTTAAAAAAACAAGTTTACATAATATTCTTATGCATGCCAGTGCTGTGTGTGAGGTAATTTAAGGTGGTTCTGACAAGCGTCGTCGGCATCTTCCTATCCAGTCACATGGGTGTCAAGCCACTCCCATCCGGTCACATGGGCAGCAAGCCACTCCCACAAAGGAGGCCACACCCACAGAGTAGGTTCGAATAATTTTGGAAACCCACCACTGATCTCAACCCAGCCTTCCTCAAATGGCTGAATATGAATCTTGAGGGCATCTCCAAGTTTCTCTCTCTTACCATGAAGGCAAAGGTATGCTAATTAAAAGAAAAACAAAAGGAATTCCTGATCAAGAACCCCTGATCAAGAGATAGAACATTTGTGGTAGAAAATTGACAACAAAATGAAACTAGAGCCCATTATAATTCATTCATGCAAATTAATGTATTAAACAAGTTTGAATTTCACACAGATGGATGCCCCAGTTACACTACTACTAAAACTCATCTTTTTCGTTTGTTTGTTTTAACCTGCTTCTGTACTATCTGCAGTTGTGTCAGTTCTTAGCAAATGATCCATATCTGGAAAAATATTCACATCATAAATATTTATCAAGCCTAATTTAAAAAAAACACACACAAAATAAAATGAATATGCATATCTTTTGGCTATAATATGCATATCCTGAGAGGTATATATTTAGGATTGAAATGATCGTTGAATATTATGAAGTTGAAAAGTTATGCAGGAGAATTACAATGTGATGTTATTTAAGAAAGCTCTTGGCCTGTTGTAGATAAACATGACACGCAGCAGAATAATATGCATAGAAGTAATGGATTAACATACTGAAATTAAATTGAATCCCCCCCCTCAACCCACCTCCCACATTGTGAATGCCTGGCCTAAACCATTTAAGTATCTGCCTTCTTTTTGCCTGCCTGCCTTCCTAAACACAATTTTCCTGTATGTTCATTCTGAAGTGCTGCTTTAAGGAAACTTGAGGCACACATGCACTGGCATGCATTCAATTTATGAGAGCCGAGGTGGCGCAGTGGTTAAATGCAGCACTGCAGGCTACTGCTAGATCAGCAGTTCAGCGGTTCAAATCTCACCGGCTCAGGGTTGACTCAGCCTTCCATCCTTCCGAGGTGGGTAAAATGAGGACCCGGATTGTTGGGGGCAATATGCTGACTCTCTGTAAACCGCTTAGAGAGGGCTGAAAGCCCTATGAAGCGGTATATAAGTCTACTGCTATTGCTATTGCTATTATTACAGGTAGTCCTGAGCTTATGACCATTTTAATGATGGCTTGCATTTGTGACAGCTTTTGAAGAGGTTCTTTTTTTTTTTAATAAAAAAAATTTTTATTATTTTTTTTTGTTACATAGACAACACATACCCACAACAATGAGAAGGGGGAAAAAACAAGAACAGAAACAACAAACAACAAAAACAAAACAGAAAAAAAACCATCATCACATATAGCATGTCGTTTGGTTACAAGTGTTTTAGCATTTATCATTCTTATACATTTATTATTTCATTTAATAGGTTATAATATACAGTTTGGATTGCTTTATTTACCATCCCTTCCTCCTGTTATAACACCACCTTATTTTCCCTTTCTTTTCTCCCTTCCTCCCTTCTCTACTTTCTTCCTTCCTGCTTTCCCTTCCCTTCCTTCTTCCTGTACCTTTCTTCTACTCCTGCTCTTCCTCATCCCCTTCCTACCCTCTCTCCTCCTCTTTCTCTCCTTTCCATCCTCCTCTCCTTACTTCTTTCTTTTCACCCTCTCTCCCTTCTCTACTTTCTTCCTTCCTCCTTTCTTTCCCCTTCCTTCTTCCCTTGCCTCTCCTTTGCTCCTACTCTTCATCTTTCCCTTCCTACCCTCTCTCCTTCCTTTTCTCTCCCTTCCATCTTCCTTTCCTTTCCTTTCAGCTTTTGAAGAGGTTCTTAATGACCTGTACTCACAACTTATGATTGGCACACCACCCAAGTCATGTGATTGCAATTCAGGTGCTTGGTAGCTGGTTCACATTTATGAACATTTGCAGCATCCTGCAGTCACATGGTTGTGATTTGCAATCAAAAAAGCATCCATTGTGGAAGCCTAATGATCCACCTAATGACCACGTGATTTGCTTAACAACCCTGATGAAAATGATCGTAAAATTGGATTCAGTCATGTGGTGACTTGCTTTACAACTACCCTGACTTATGAAAGGCATTTCTGTCCCGAATATGGTCATAAGTCCAGGACTACCTGTAATTCCCACATAGCTCAATGGGATTTATACTTAAGTGTTCTGACCCCCCTCGTCCTATACTAAAGCACGCCGAGACAAAGATACTGCAAGGATTTATTAACAGACAGACAGGTTCTTGGCAACAATCCAGCACAGTCCAGGCCTTGGCAGCAATCCAGCACAGTCCAGGCCTTGGCAGCAATCCAGCACAGATTAACCTTGGCAGCAATCCAGCCTGCCAAGCTAGCCCCAAAAGTTCTCCCACTTAAGTGCATAAGTTGACTCCTTGCAAAAGGGCGTGTGCACAATCATTCCTTTTATAGTCTTGAGAGGAGCCTAATTACCACCAGCTGAGTGCAATTATCTCCTGTAACTGCACAACTGTTCCTTACGCCTGTTAGCTCTTCGGATCCTGGCATCCGGGAACAACTCCCTTGGCTCTTCCCCACTGCTCCAATGCATGACATCTGGATCACACTCCCTTGTCTCCTCCCCACTGGTCCAAGGCTCAGGCGCCTCCTGGTGGCCAACCAGCCTCTCTGCATCCTGCTCGGAGTCGGAACCCTGTCTAGGGTCCTCCACATCCTCCAGAGCCGACTCATAGGGCTCCTCGCTGTCGGAGTCTGGTGGCAGCCCCAACGGCTCCTGCTGGGCCACAACACTTAAGTAAGTGTGCATAAGTTGCCACCTTGTTGATTGAATAGTCCTTTTAAAAGCAGCCTGGTTTTCTCTGCTACAGGACAAAGTGGAAATTCAGAAAAAACCATCTTAAGCAGTGAAGAGGGAGGAAGGGAGGAAGAAACTCAGCAGAATTGCTCTTGTGCTGCTAAGTAAGTTAGAAACTCCCACTGGATTTCAGAACTCTCTCTGCTTGTGAAGTCTCTCAGCAGCACCTTTAGAAACTCACCCAGAAGCCTATTAATTTCCTCAGCTGCCCTTTAGAGACACGGTTGCTTAATGCCTAGGTTTTTTTTGATTTTAGTGATTTTATTGAAATTTGTAGGCCGCCCTTTTCCCTGAGGGGACTCAGGGCGGCTCACATAAAATCGGGGAAGGGGAGATACAGACAATAACAAAGACACATATAATAAAAGCAGTAACCAACATGCATTCATCATTCGGGGGGGGGCAACTATCTTCATCCCCAGGCCTGACGGGCTAGCCAGTTCTTCAAGGCTGCGCGGAAGGCCTGGACGGTGGTGAGGGTACGAATCTCCACGGGGAGTTCGTTCCAAAGGGTCGGGGCGACTACTGAGAAGGCCCTCCTCCTTGTAGTTGCCAGCCGACACTGGCTGGCCGATGGAATACGGAGGAGGCCCAATCTGTGTGATCTTATTGGTCGCAGGGAGGTAATTGGCAGAAGGCGGTCTCTCAAGTATCCAGATCCACTACCATGTAGGGCTTTATGGGTGATTAACAGCACCTTGAAGCGCATCCGGAAGTCGACAGGTAGCCAGCGCAGCTCGCGGAGGATAGGTGTAATGTGGGTGAACCGCGGTGCACCCACTATCGCTCGCGCGGCTGCGTTCTGCACTAGCTGAAGACGTCGGATGCTCTTCAAGGGCAGCCCCATGTAGAGCACATTGCAGTATTCCAGCCTAGAGGTCACGAGGGCCCGAGTGACTGTTGTGAGTGCCTCCCGATTCAGGTAGGGTCGCAACTGGCGCACCAGGCGTACCTGGGCGAATGCCCCCCTAGCCACAGCCGTCAAATGGTGGTCGAATGATAGCTGTGGATCTAGGAGGACTCCCAAGTTGCGGACCCTCTCTGAGGGGTATAAAGTTTGGCCCCCCAGCCTGAGAGATGGAATATTGGTGGAATCCTTGGGAGGGAAACACAACAGCCACTCGGTCTTTTCTGGGTTGAGCACAAGCTTGTTAGCCCTCATCCAGTCCATAACCGCCTCCAGACCCCGGCTCATCACGTCTGCCGCTTCATTGAGTTGGCACGGGGCGGACAGATACAATTGAGTATCGTCCGCATATTGATGGTATCTAATCCCGTGCCTGCGGATGATCTCTCCCAGCGGTTTCATGTAGATGTTGAATAGTAGGGGGGATAAGACCGAGCCCTGAGGCACCCCATATGTTAGGGGCCTAGGGGACGATCTCTGCCCCCCCACTAACACCGACTGCGACCTGTCCGAGAGGTAGGAAGAGAACCACCGCAACACGGTGCCTCCCACCCCCACCTCCCGCAGTCGTCGCAGAAGGATACCATGGTCGATGGTATCGAAAGCCGCTGAGAGGTCAAGGAGAACCAGGATGGAGGAATGTCCTCCATCTCTGGCTCTCCATAGATCATCAGTCAATGCGACCAAAGCGGTTTCAGTGCTGTAACCGGGTCTGAAGCCTGACTGGAAGGGGTCGAGATAGTTTGCTTCCTCCAAGGACCGCTGGAGCTGAAAGGCCACCACCTTCTCAACAACCTTCCCAAGGAAGGGAAGGTTGGAGACTGGACGATAGTTATTAAGGACAGCTGGATCCAAAGATGGCTTCTTTAGGAGGGGTCTCACCACCGCCGCTTTCAGTGCGGCGGGGAAGTTCCCTTCCCGAAGAGAGGCGGTCACGACCGCCTGGATCCAGCCTCGTGTCACCTCACTGCTGCTGGTAACCAGCCATGAGGGACACGGGTCCAGTACGCAGGTGGAGGCACTCACAGCCCTCATGGCCTTGTCCACATCCCCGGGGGTAACATCCTGAAACTCAACCCAGGGGTGTTCCATCTGATCCTCTTGTGCCTCGGCTGGAACTGCAGGGGTGGAGTCCAAGTCCGACCGAAACCGAGCAATTTTGTCCGCTAAGAATTGGGCATAATCCTCAGCTCTGCCCTGTAAGGGTTCCCCCGCCTCCCTTTTATTTAATAGGGAGCGGGTTATCTTAAACAGGGCGGCTGGGCGGGACTCAGCGGACGCAACCAAGGTGGCTATATGGGATCTTTTCGCTGCCCTAAGCGCTCTGGTGTATTCCTTGGTGCAGGTGGTTACCATTGCTCGGTTCGATTCGGACTTATTGGACCTCCATCGGTGCTCTAGGCATCTCCTCCGGCGCTTCATCTCCCGGAGTTCCTCGGTGAACCAAGGAGGTCTCCGGGATCCGCCGCCTCGGAGGGGCCGTAGTGGCGCAATCCGGTCGAGGGCCTCTGATGCTGCCGAATGCCAGGCAGCAGCCAAAGTCTCTACCGGATTGTGGGCGAAAGAATCAGGAATGACCCCAAGTTCCGTCTGGAACCTTAATGGTTCCATGAGTCGCCTGGGGCGGAACCACCTGGTCGGTTCCTCCTCCCTACAGTGGGGGTTTGGCCTCCGGAAGTCGAGCCTCAGTAGGCAGTGGTCTGTCCACGACAGGGGTATGATGTCATTACCCCTCAGACCAAGATCACAAATCCACTGCTCCGAGAGGAATACGAGGTCGAGCGTGTGTCCTGCCGAATGGGTCGGGCCCCGAATTACTTGGGTCAAGCCCATGGCCGTCATGGAAGCCATGAACTCCTGCGCCCCGTCAGAGTTTTCACCGAGCGACGGCAAATTAAAGTCCCCCAGGACCATCAACCTAGGGAACTCAATTGCCAGCTCGGCTACCGACTCGAGGAGCGAGGGGAGGGCTGCTGCAACGCTGTTGGGAGGCAGGTACGTTAACAGCAGACCCACTTGACCCTTGAGGTCCAACTTTATCAGCAGAGACTCACACCCGACAAGCTCCGGAGCAGGGACCCTACGAGGAACTAACGACTCCCGGATAACAACGGCCACACCCCCACCCCTTCCCTGGGCTCTCGGCTGGTGCAACACCTGAAATCCTTCTGGGCACAGCTCTACAAGGGGGACTCCTCCCTCTGGGCCCAGCCAGGTTTCAGTAATACATGCCAGGTCTGCCCTCTCGTCTAAAATTAGGTCCCGGACGAGAGGAGCTTTGTGTACTACAGACCTGGCATTTAGCGACAGCAGCCTGAGTCCAGGGTCCTGATCACTTGCGCCATCTGGTCTCGAAGTGGGACTCATAGGGCCGGAAGGAGGGATCTCTGTAACGTAGCGAACCCTCCTTCCCCGGTAATGGCCTGCCCTAAAGTCCCCGCCGTATCTGCCCCTCCCTGTTACGACCGTAATGTTAATGACCGTAAGGGAAATGTTTGTTGGCCTTTGGAGACAGGTAGGATTAGGATTACTTTATTTATATGCCGCCCTTTTCCCTGGAGGTAGGGAGTGGGCTCTGTGTATTTGCTTATGGGAGGAGGGAAGACTCAAGTGGTGGTGAGGGAAAAACCAGCCTGGCATCTTCACTTGTAGTTTTGATTACAAGGGCTGGTGATGCACAGCAAATGGGAAGCAGTAAGCAGATAAGATGGCTCCGTTGCAAAGAGGGGAAGTGTATTCAAAGCATTCTCCCCCCAACACACACACGCAACTTAATCCCTTATAGCAGTAGTCTCCACCATTGGCAACTTTAAGACTTGTGGACTTCAACTCCCAGAGTTCCTCAGCCAGCTTTGCGGAGAATGCAGAAATGTGGAGAATAGAGAGGAGCCAGAGTCAGTGCAGGGAAACCAGACTACTCGGGAGTAGGGAGCCTCCTCCCAAGGATAACCTGGAAAGTAGCATTTAAGGCGATGCCATTTTGTTGGAAACAAGTGTTGTATTTTGTGGCAATATGCTCCACGACTCCAAGAATAATTTTGCTCCAGAATCCTTGCTGGAGTGGAATGAGGTTTGATCCTTTGCCTTGACATTTGTTGTGAACTTTGTCAAGTTTGAGGTCCTGTTTTGCCCCCGAAGCAGTGCTGCTCCTGTGGACTTCCACTGCTGGGAAGTTGCATGAAGTGTGTGCGGGTGCGGGTGTTTGAGCCTTGCTCCTGGACTGTAGAGGTAACCCATGGGCAGAGACTTTGAAGAACAGACCAAGACTTCCTGGATTGTGGGGGATGGTGGTTGAATAAAGGTTGTCAAGCTTCCGCCTAGCATGTGTTGCTTGCGTGACAACCCTGGGTCATAACCAGTGGTGGGTTCCAGATCCAGTTCCAACTGGTACCAGTTGGAACGGGCCCAGCATTGTCCACATGGACGCACGTGGCGCACGCATGCGTCGTACCTGCCAGCGACACCTTCGCAAGCCTCCGCAATGGTCCAGCTGCTCGGCAGAATATCACGCAGGTGCTGTATGGACATGTGGGGAAGCACTGAAGGCTTCAAAGGACAGGTAAAGAGCTCGGGCAGTTGGGTGGGCCCTCCAGAGCACCGTACTGAAATGGTACCTGTGCTCTGGGCACGCTCCGTACCAGGGCGTACCACCTGCAACCCACCACTGGTCATAACATACAGCCTAGCTTCACAATCTCATATCTGTGCCCATAGACGTCACTGGAATCCCTTAGATGACAACAGCCACTCTACTGCCCCTAGCCTAGAACTGCAGCTGATGCCATACATGAAACCCTTGTGGAACCCCCCCACCTCCCCTGAGGCCCAACCAAATTTTGGCAATGCATACAAAGTGAGCCTTCTTATTCACAATTGAATCATGGAGAGTAACTTTGTTATTGCCAACTGTGTATTCAGTAGCAATAGCTGCAAACAAGGGACACCGAAGCTTCAGTGACGGGGTGCTGCGATGGAGTGGAAGGGGATAAAACATAGAATTGATGCTAAACACATGGTCAGTTCTGATTTAAAGCAACAGCATTTATTTTTCTCCTTTGCTGAATCTCCTGGCTGAAAAGTGAGTTTCTTTCTTTCTTTCTTTCTTTCTTTCTTTCTTTCTTTCTTTCTTTCTTTCTTTCTCTTTCTCTTTCAGTAACAGTAACAGTTCTCTCACCCTTCAAGAAATCTTCCTATTTTTATACAAATCCACTTTCATAAGCAGTACTGTCAAGACACTGAGGAAGAAAGAGAAGGGGGAAGGGAGAGAGGGAGGAAAGCTTCACATGTCTATCAAAGAGTTACTCCCTCCCTCCCACACACACACACACTTCCTTTGGCAAACAATTGATTGGATAACCTACTAACCTACTAAGTGGATTTTAAATTCCTCCATGGGGCACCTTGACACTGGTATATCCCAAGTTCATGAGTGGGTGGCTGAGTGCCACTTCATTCCTTGTGTCAGCATGGGAAGCTATTACCACAAACAGCTGGATACTTTTACTTATGCAAGTTGGATATGAAATAAGAGTTCCGGTTGAACCAACTTCTGGGACTTTATCCACCATCAAAGCAATCTCCAATCTGGAAGCTCCGCCTGTTCTCGCACTCATATTGTTGAAATCAAAACTAACACTTAGTGAACTATTACCCCAAAAAGCAAGATTAAGAATGTATTCCTTTGGTTCTTTGGTTGCTTCTGCCAATTTGGAGTTGATGATTAAGCCCAACATCTCCTGGCTGAAAAGTGAGTTTCTTTTTCTTTCTTTCTTTCTTTCTTTCTTTCTTTCTTTCTTTCTTTCTTTCTTTCTTTCTTTTTCTTTCTCTTTCTTTCTCCCTTCCCTTCCTCCCTCCTTTCCTCCCTCCTGCCCCCCTCTCTCTTACCTTTAAAACCTTTTTTTCCATTGCCTGAACCAGCAGGATAATTTTTTTTAAAAAAAAAAAGCTTCTGACAAAGCTTTTGACAGGAGAACATGTTCAGAGTTGTAGCCAAGCCACCATTACTACCAGTCCTATCCGGTACACCAGATTTTCATCACCTCTTCAGATGTACCGGGCCATACCGGGAAGAACCCACCTCTGGAAAGATGAATTTATATATTTAATTTGGCTGCATTCAAAAGGCTTTGGCAATTAACTTCATTTTAACTCTCCAAAGCTCCATCAAGTTATCTTCAGGGTATGACATTAATAAAGAATCAGTTTCATAGTACTTTACTATGTTTCTGTTCTGGATTTCTGCTTCTTGTGTCATCTTTTATTAGGCCTAATAGGAATGGTTTGTTTCTTGGCTGCCCTCTGGCTCCCCAGAAAGAGTGACATTTCTGTAGCAATTTCTCAGATTGTGGCAACTTTAAGATGTGTAGACTTCAATTCCCAGCATCCTTCAATTTCCCAGCATATTGGCTGAGGAATTTTGGGAGGGGAAGTCCACACCTCTTCAAGTTGCCAGGGTGAGAAATATTGGTTTAGATTAGAAGGTGGTGTTGATGGGGAATGTCAGGTGAATGGGGAGTAGAGCTTGGTGCCTCTAACAGAGAAGAAAATTGCCAGAAAGGAGAAGGAGTTGACTAGGACAAGGCTGCCATGCAGAGGAAGGCAGAGATAGTTCTTGACTTATGACTACAACTGAGCGCAAAATTTTGGTTGCTGAGCAAGAGCGTTGTCAAGTGGGCTTCACCACATTTTTCCCAATCCATGACATCTCCTGGTGAGTGACATCAAGTTGGCCATGCCCACCAAGTCACACGACCACAAAGCCACACCCACAAAATAGCCCACGCCCACAGAATAGGTTGTAAAAAGTTAAACCCAGCCCTGCATCGGAAATAAAAGTAAATAAAAGTTGCTATTAAGCAGCTACACAAATTTGATTTTTTTGCTGTTGAAAATTGTTCTGGGCAATTATGATCAGAGTCTGACTCTTCCCCACAGTTAGGCAAGCTGTATGCAGAACTGTAATCACAGAATAGAGCTGTAGAGGTCACTGATTTTCCTCCTTATACTGATTATTTATTTGTTTCGTTTGTTTGTTTGTTCAATTTCTATAGCTGCCCATTTCAATCAGTGACCCAGGCTGGCTTACAACTAAGAGTATTTTTTTCTCTGAGGGGAGATTGCTCTTTGTTTTGTAATGTAAGAAGCAAATCTGTAACTCATGGGTTTGCTCCCTATATTTTCAATCTCTTCTCAAAATCTCTCTTTGAATTAAGACAAAGTTTGTGTGGGAGTGTATCTGTGTCTGTATACATAAACACAGAAGGGGGGGGGGGGAAGTAACAGTTCTCTCACCCTTCCTATTTTTATACAAATCCACTTTCATAAGCAGTACTGTCAAGACACTGAGGAAGAAAGAGAAGGGGGAAGGGAGAGAGGGAGGAAAGCTTCACATGTCTATCAAAGATTTACTCCCTCCCTCCCACACACAGACACACTCCCTTTGGCAAACAATTGATTGGGTAACCTACTAATTGGATTTTAAATTCCTCCATGGGTCACCTTGACACTGGTATACCACAAGTTCATGAGTGGGTGGCTGAGTGTCACTTCATTCCTTGTGTCAGCAGGGGAGGCTACTACCACAAACAGCTGGATACTTTTACTTATGCAAGTTGGATATGAAATAAGAGTTCAAGTTGAACCAACTTCTAGGACTTTATCCACCATTGTATTGTATTGTATTGTATTATTTGTATGCCGCCCTTCTCCGGGAGGACTCAGGGCGGCGAACAATTCAAAGGGGAAAAAAGGGGGGAACATAAAAGACAAAATACAAATAATAAAAGTAGGCAACAGTCGCACAACCATACATATCGAGAGGGGAGGGAACTCATCACCCCCAGGCCTGCTGGCAAAGCCAGGTTTTGACGGCTTTTCGGAAGGCCTGGAGAGAGGTGAGGGTCCGAATCCCTGCGGGGAGTTCATTCCAGAGGGCCGGAGCTGCCACAGAGAAGGCCCTCCCCCGGGTAGTAGCCAGGTGGCATTGGCTGGTAGGTGGCACCCGGAGGAGGCCAACCCTGTGAGATCTAATGGGTCTGTGGGAGGTAATTGGCAGCAGGCGGTCTCTCTCCATCAAAGCAATCCCCAGTCTGGAAGCTCCTCTGTTCTCGCACTCATATTGTTCAAATCAAAACTAACTATTACCCCCAAAAAGCAAGATTAAGAATGTATTCCTTTGCTTCTCTGTTGCTTCTGCCAATTTGGAGTTGATGATTAAGCCCAGCATTTCCATAAGATATATATAATTACAGTTCCTTCCGTGATCGAACTCCTAAGAGATATATGTTGGACTTATCACAAATCTTATCACATGAGTGGGTATATTACTCCACAGTGACTGAACAATTTTTTTTTTAGATTACATGGAATGGCAATGATAAATTTGTTTACTTCTTAGATAAAAGCACAGTATTGTTCTCAGTACTGAAGTGGAAATATGATCTGAAGTAAGAAATGATCCTCCTTTACACCTGAGAACTGAAATCAATTATTTTCTTCCCTTCGCAATGATTACTAAGGTACTACAGAAATTATGGTATGTCAGAATCCTGGGCAACTCCTTCTTACACTCATCGCTGTTGTATTGCCTAGTTCCTCTTGGATGTATCCAGATACATTGATAGTCATGTACAAATGATCTACAATGTGTTTGTATGCTTAGAAGTGAACCTTCTTTCCCCATTTATAAACATTTGATCTGCCCTCTTCTCCTTTACAGGTAGATTTCTCCTTCTTAAAGGCTTGCCTTATCAATATTTATCAGTAATTTTGGCTACTCATCAGTGGTGGGTTTCAAAAATTGTTCGAACCTACTCTGTGGGTGTGGCCTCCTTTGTGGGAGTGGCTTGCCGCCCATGTGATCGGATGGGAGTGGCTTGTTGCCCATGTGACCAGATATGAAGATGCCGATGATACTTGTCAGAACCACCTTAAATTACCTCACACACAGTACTGGCATGCATAAGAATATGATGTAAACTTGTTTTTTAAAAGGCATCTTTGGTTTGCGTTAAAACAACTTCAACACACGCAATGTTCTGATTGCACCACAAACGCAGTAGTCATCCTTACCTCCCACAGAGGCACTGAGTTTTATAAATATGAGCATGATAGTGTAGAATAATCATATCCAAGGACCAGTGGTGGGTTTCAAAAAATTTTGGAACCTCTTCTGTAGGTGGGGCCTGCTTTCCGGGTCCACTAGTGGAACCTCTTCTAACCGGTTTGGTAGATTTGACGAACCAGTTCTACCGAATAGGTGCGAACTGGTAGGAACCCACCTCTGCTACTCATTCTTTAGCCCACCGTGCTGACAAATCACAAATACTGTATATATGATGCACTGAAGAGGAAATATAATTACTTATTTACCTAACTATAGCTTTAGAATGTCTATGGAGATAAACCTCCAAGTGGCCTCAATGACTCTCTAAAAGGATGCAAATGACCAGTTGTCTGCAAGGAATATAAATCCTTTCATTCCCCGCCATCCAGTCAGAGCTGAAGAAGGTGCTTGGATGAGAAGCAGAATATTTTCAAAGAAAAAAACAAGAAAGTCCCGTTGCCTCTTGAGAAAAGTACCTTTGGGATATTATTTTCAAAGTGATTATTTGCACAGCTTCCTTTGCAGATCGCAATAGATTCTCCACAGGCACACTATCCGTATCTCTCATATAACAAATAAACCATCTGAAGAACCAAAATCATGGTAAGCAATCCATATATTTCCATGAAAATATGGCAGTTGGCCGTGCTGTCTAGAAGTTGTGGTGAACAAACCTGGAGGATAGCTGAGGCAGAACTAGGTCAATGATACTTCCTGTCCGTATGCTAACTGTCTGACTAACAGAAGTTCATTCTTCCTTCAAAAGTTCATATTTCTCATCTATCAATTTCTTTTAGGACTGGTCATTTTTGCTCATTAGGACTCTACTACGACAGATTTCATCTCCTAATAATGATTAAATTTCCCTACCATCCTGATGAAAAAGCAAAAAGACTTTCATAAATCAAATCAGAGGAACATAACACCTATGGCATTTGAGCACATTTCCTCCCTCATCACAATCTAATTTTCCTACAATTCAGTGCTGATAAAATTTATTATATATCTGCAGCATTAGTTATTCATGCTTTCCCCGAGCTAGAAAATGTGAGGGCAGACTCTTGTTTTTTTCTGTTTTATTTATTCTGCCTTTATTTTTGTCAGCTCAAGGCAGCATACACACCAGAGGTGGGTTCCTACCAGTTCGCACCTATTCGGCAGAACCGGTTCGTCAAATCTACCGAACCGGTTAGAAGAGGTTCCACCAGTGGACCCGGAAAGCAGGCCACACCTATGAAGAGGTTCCAAAAAATTTTGAAAGCCACCACTGGTCCTTGGATATGATTATTCTACACTATCATGTTCATATTTATAAAACTCAGTGCCTCTGTGAAAGGTAAGGATGACTACTGCGTTTGTGGTGCAATCAGAACATTGCGTGTGTTGAAGTTGTTTTAACACAAAACAAAGATGCCTTTTAAAAAACAAGTTTACATCCTATTCTTATGCATGCCAGTGCTGTGTGTGAGGTAATTTAAGGTGGTTCTAACAAGTGTTGTCGGCATCTTCATATCCGGTCACATGGGTGGCAAGCCACTCCCACAAAGGAGGCCACACCCATAGAGTAGGTTCGAACAATTTTTGAAACCCACCACTGATACACACCCAATGCTCCCACCTCCTATTTTCCCCACAACAAGCCCTATTATCATCCAACTGGCTTTGGGTCAGTCACATCTCACAGCTCAATCTACCTTACAGGGCTGTTGTGGAGGAAAACAGGAGGTAGGAACATTAAATATGTATGCTGCAGAATTAAGACCATGCTAACTTGGGAAGTGACACTTCGTTGAATGTTCAAGCAAAGTTCTCATGAAAGTAATGTTGCAAAGCTAAATGAGGCCCACTAGAAGAATAGAGTGTCCATGCTGCTTTGTTCGTAACCCCATCAGGGCTTGGCTGACTGAGACAGGATGCTCTGGGACTTTATCCACCATCAAAGGAATCTCCAATCTGGAAGCTCCTCCTGTTCTCGCACTCATATTGTTTAAATCAAAACTAACACTTAGTGAACTATTACCCCAAAAAGCAAGATTAAGAATGTATTCCTTTGCTTCTCTGGTTGGATATTTGGCCCCCAAATGTTTAAGGCACAGCAATATTCCTTTGAGAGATGCTTTATTATAGCAAGGCAGAATGACATGCCTTCAAAGGGTGAAGTGCCTCCTTGAATGGATTACTTGCAATCCACTCCTGTAAAATGATTATCCTGAAAACACCACAGGATGGTTCTATTGACCTTTGAATCTGAGGCTCTCATAATTAAATAGATCAAGTAGTACTCCCACAGCTCTGCTTTTTATCTAAATCAAGCAGAGGATTTAACAGCAGTGAAGAAGAAAATGTGAAATTGATTTTTGTGAAACAACTTTTGTCTGGCCTATACATTCAAAAGTTAAGAGAATAAGTCTTACTAAAAGACACTTGCGTTTTGCAAAACCTTCCGGCAACCTGATGCCCTAAGACAGAAAAGGTTGGAGAAGACATGCAGTGATTACACGGGCAAAATTTTAAAAAGCTGCCTTCAGACCAGTGTGTTTTCAGTCATCCTTTCACAACGTAAGTAAATAGTGCTTAGACTTGAAATGATGGGAAGCCTCACGGTCTGCACAGACAAGAAAGGCAGAAATGAAAGAAATGTCCTTCTGGGTTCGGCTCCAAGTGGGGAAAAAGACACTGGAGACAGGGAGGCTGCTTGGAAAGATGGTTTATTGTTGGACAGGGCCACATGGCTTGAGCCCTGAACAGAAAAGGGGATCACATGCTTCAATGTTGGTGGAGAAGAAGAGAAGGGCTGAGGGAGGGGCTTGCTAGGCTTTTTATAACCTGTTCAGTCCCACCTCTCTGTTTCCTGTTCCTGTGTAAGAAATGTATTCTGATTGGTTGTCAGACTCCCATAGGGCCATGCAGGGGCAACTCTCTGGGCTGTGTTTTGAATCCAGGTTTAGTTGAGTTCTCAGATGCCATGTGGTCACTTGAGTAAAGGGCCAATATTATCATGCCTTTACTCCCATCCCCCCTGGGGCTGCAATGGAGAAGTCTTTATTATGTATAAGGGACTAGCTTGGCCTTCTTAATGGCCCATTAACAGTGATGATGGGCAGGAAGCTACAGGCAACTATTCTGTCTTTTAAAACATGCTTCTTTCTTTTCATATCCAGAGAAATATTCTGCCTTTTCAATATTTCCTAGGATATTTCATTTTTCTGGGAGAGGGCTGGATGATAACTTCCCACAGCAGGGAATGGGGATAAGAGATGGCATCTTTTTTTAAAAAAAAATTGTTGTTTCTGCTAAATGTACACAATGTATTTTCTGCTAAATTCACGCAATACACATGAAATACTCCACAATAATACACGGGCAAACAATAGATACAAACTCAAGGTAAACGGCTCCAAACTCAACAGAAAATACGACTTCAGCGAAAGAGTGGTCAATGCCTGGAATTCTCTACCTGACTCCATTGTTACTTCCTCTAATTCCCATAGCTTTAACCCTAAACTGTCTACTATGGACCTCACACCATTCCTAAGAGGTCTGTTCCTATGGAGGCGTGAATAAGCATACCAGCATTCCTACTGTCTCCATTTATTTGTACTAATTTCCTGTGCTCATGTCCATGTTTATATTTATACCTGTTATCTCGTACATGTTTGATAAATTTTATAAATAAAAATAAGATAAATAAATAAGGATTATGCACTCAATGGCTAACTTCTAGAACCTTCCCATTTGAAATGTAAGTTGGAAGCTCACAGTAGTAACCAATTGAAAAAACCAATATACAGTAGCAATTAAATCTCAAGGTGAATCTATATATCACCATTGCAAGGTTTCTAATTTTTCTTTTGTTTAATTAGAGGAAAGGAGATGGCCAAGTTTTTTTTTCCTCAACCCCACTTTTTAATGTGGCCCTAAGGATGCCATTAAAATCAAAATACTACTCTTTCTTGTAAAAAAAAAAAAAAGAGTGTTGCCCATTTTGTTCCAAGGCTTGAGTACTTGGTCGTTAGTGCCTCATCTTAAATAGTTTAGTTTAGTTTAGTTTAGTTTAGTTTAGTTTAGTTTAGTTTAGTTTAGTTTAGTTTAGTTTAGTTTAGTTTAGTTTAGTTTAGTTTAGTTTAGTTTAGTTTAGTTTAGTTTATTGATCTTGTATGCCGCCCACTCCCGAAGGACTCCGGGCGGCTTACAATAAACAAGGGAAGGGGATAAATAAACAAAACAACACTTTAAAATATACAACATTCACAGTTACCGTGGGGCTGGATATTTCACAAGCCCCCCTGGCCTGCTGGAGCAGCCAGGACTTGGTGGCTTTGCGGAAGGCCGGGAGGGTAGTAAGGGTTCGGATCTCCACGGGGAACCTTAGGCTGTGAAAATATTATTTCAAATCTGGAGTTGAAATGAGTATCTGCAGGAGCTTTTCATATGACAGTTTTCCAGATGTAATGCAAGCATTCTTCACATCCTGTGGGTCCTATGGAAGCATGAGATGCAATTATGGGGCACAGTGCCACACATTCAACTCCTAATCACTAGACATTCACATGCATGGCTCTACGTGTATTCCCTAAAGCCTTCAAAGCACCTTGAATCTGACTGTGCAATTATGTTCGCCCCTGCAGACTTCAAAATACAGAGATCAGGTAAAAAAGATACCACAAGCCCATCCCTACTTTCCCCCCTAACGATGAGTAAGAGAAGGCAAAAAATCCCATTCAATTACTGTCTGGTAGCAGAATATTGCAATTTCTTCAGCAACAAAAATCCTTTACTTTCTACTAGGTTTAAAAAAAAAGGAAAATATTATTTCCTACTTTTGTTGCACACTTCTGAAAAAGAACCTTCTCAGCTCTAGTTATAAAACCGTAACTCCGAAGTAGCAATGCCACCGTTCCTTTGTTTCATTTAAAAGGTCATTGGTATTTGCAGTGGTGTAAGAAAGACATTCTGGCAATTTGCAGTCAGAGACTTTCCCCCAAAGCCATAGGCTTATTGCTCTATTGAGCATAGGTGCTCAAATGGCTGCATTCTAATAATGTAATTAATCAAGTTAAATTAGCAAAACAAAAGAAACAAAGAAACACCCACTTGCACATTTAAAGTATTATTTTTTTAGTAGACAGAACTCTTGTCCGTTATCACCCCAGCTGATAAAGGACCCAACCACCCCCTTTATCATCCCAGTTGTTGGGGAAGTTCAGAAATCCTTCAGTGGGAAAACAGATTGCCCAAAACAAATTGATCTGCTTAATATCACTACTGCAAACATAAATGTCATTTCTTAAATATGATTTCAGATACACCAGAAATAAATCGGCTGAGCCAGGAATCAGTTCAGCTGCTGAAAATAGATGCTGCTGTGAGGAAACAGAGATGCAGAGCTGATTTGTGAACATTTGCAAAGAGCCTGTGTAAAAATGCCTGCAGAAATGCTGGCCCCAGATGAGAGGCTTCCACCGAAGAGAGAAATGGCTTCTTATTGACCAAAGAATCATTACAAGGTTTTAGTTCAGGCTCCTGATGATGCCTTAATGCATCACATCATGTGCATTCTTTGATTTCAAAACAGGAGGAGATAAAAAGGATATTCTTCCAGTTTCTGCTGCCTCCAAGAGGATTTTGTGCTCAGTCTCCAGTAGTTGGCAATGGCACCATTCGGCAGACAGAACAAAATAAGCCTGCTATAGCCTTCCATTGATGATCATTAAGGATATGTGATAAAAGTATATAAGCCCAGCTTCACTGATTACAAGTTTGAAAAGGCAACGTGGCTCCACCTGCAATTAAAGGCTCGGATCGGAAGGCAGCAGGGGAATTTGGGGGGGGGGGGTTATGGCAGAGGAGCTGCTTTCAAACCATTGGAAAATAGATCCAATCCAACCTCTGTGTTTGTGTTTGAGATTGAGTGAGTGAGAGAGAGAGGGATCCAACTTCTCTGTGTGTCTGTTTGAGAGAGGGGGGAGGGAGGGAAAGAGGGAGGAAGGAGGGGGAGGGAGAAGAAAAAGAATGAAGGAAAACTTTTTCACAAAGGAGAAAAACAAATGCTGTCGCTTTACATCGGAACTGAGCATGCCTGGCTGTGGAATTCTGGGAGTTGAAGTCCACAAGTCTAAAAAAATTTTGAAACCCATGTGACAGTGCCTCACCAGCCATAAACCTCACCGCACGTCACTGTCTAAGACTCCCTACCCCTAGCAATTATTAGGTTAGCTTCCTACTATGGCCAATTATATTAGACGGTGGTGAAAACAGCAACTTAGCTTGCCTCAAATGTACACCTTTGAATCAACATATAAAATACATCCCAGAAATCTGAATGCCTAGAGCCCAGCATGATGATCTTCTGACAAATAGGTGAGGTGCAACCTTCCCATTCAGCTCTCTGAGCTTAAACTATCACTTTTTACCTTCCCTGAAATCTCACCCCCCCCTCAGCCAGATCACTCCAACTTGCTTCTTTAGTTGGAGCTAAGGACTACCCAGCAATTCAACCTATTTCCTCAGAAAATATATGTAATCTTCTTGGCATGCCGCTATTTCTTTTTCGGGTTATTTTTAAAATGGTGCCCTTGATTTTAAAATAACATTTTCTTTTTTTAAAAAAGGGTAGGGATGAAGTCATGGCCTCAAGGTAACAGGGAAGCAATAGGTTGCAAACGTGGAAGTAAGAGATCATTGTTGTAACATTAGTCCTTTTTGTAATAAAAATTGCCAAATCCTGTCTACCATATACAATCCAGGTGGCTATTCCAGAGACGATGGCCTGTTGTTATTCCCAAGGCAGAAAGTTCAAAAATGCACACACAGCCCAATTCATTTATCTGTCCAAGTTCAGAAGATCGGTTCCACCACAAAACCGCGGAGTACAAAACCGCGCTCGACGAAAGCGCGCATTTGACGTCATCACAGCGCGACGAAAACATCGCACTGTGATCGAAAAATGTAAAAATAAAGCGAAAACCTTACCCTAACCCCCTCAAACCTAACCCTAACCCTAACCCTAACCCTAACCCTTAACCTAACCCTAAATCTAACTCTAAACCTAACCGTTAATGTAACGCTAAACCTAACACTAACCCTTAACCTAACGCTAAACGTAACGCTAACGCTCTAACCCTAACCCTAACCCTTAACCTAACCCTAACCCTAAACCTAACCCTTACCTTTATGTGAATCGGCTTGCTTTAATTTTAATTTTATTTCAATTTTTAATTTTTTTCGTCGTGCTGTGATGACGTCACATGTGCGCTTTCGTTGATCGCAATTTTGTCCTCCGCGGTTTTGATGGGTCACGCAGAAGATCAGCCCCATTTGAGACACAAAGTTTCCTGCATCAGATATTTCAGTCCAAGACTGCTGAAAGGGACAATTTAGGTTTTTAAATAAGGTTTCATTTTAGTTCCAACTGAGTATTTTACTACTAACAGCTGAACTCAGTGCTGCAATCGAAGCATCAAAAGAATGAGAGAACAAGGCCCAGCTGTTATCCAATAGAAGGCACAGAGCAAATTACATAATACTTGCAGAACACAATAAACTCCTTTCCCTAATAATCAGTTTAATAACAGGACCAATCTGGAGACTTGTTTATTCATGATTATTCATACCAATTGTACATAAACTGGAGAGATGTTTGGTTGCAGGTGTCTATTTAACATTATGGCAATACTTGGGAGCAAAGCATAGAACGTTTTCCCATTTCTGCCACCCTCAACGCTGCAAATGAAACAGAGATGCGAACCTGATGTCTGCTTCATTATTTGATCTAGAGCTGCTGCACCCCATGAAATAGGTGCTGTTTCTAAAGTTGATTTCATTCTGTTTCAAACTGAGGAAGAAAAAAGAAAGAAAACTGGGTAATTGTGCAGCAGTATATAGCTAGTGTAGGAATTAAGAACTGTCTCCTTTAAGAAACTACCTCATGGGAAATGCAGGCAGAGACTGCCTTATGGGAAATGTAGTTCCATGGCATGTGATCACATCTCTGTTTCTGATTGGCCACTGGGGCATCTTGCCCACATGCAAAAAATTTTAGCCGGGTAGTTTAATTGCCTTTGTGAACTGGAATAGTAGCTTTCTACATCTCCACTCAGCATGGGGATAAAATCATCATCTTTTTACACTATGTGATGGGACAGATCATGGAAAGTCAGAAGAATCTTAACACTGAACTTTAAGTTTTGTTATTAAGGATGCCTGATAATAAATGTGGTCTGAAAGAGATTCCTAAATGTGGAGTTAACTGGCTGCCCGTGGAGAACTTCATTGCCCGGAGCAGAACAGTAATTATGCAGAGGTTGTCTTGATTGGTATGGATGTTACAGGCTAGGGCAATGTTTCTGAATCTCAGCAACTTTAAGATGCATGGACTTCAACTCCCAGTATTGGAGATGGCTGTTTGGGGAATTCTGGCAGTTGAGACCCCCACAACCTAAATTTGTTGAGGTTGAGAAACACTGGGCTAAAGGAAGGTAGGAGCTTAAATCTACTTTTTTCTCCCAGACTCAGCAATTATCACTCACAAAACAAGTCCTTCTGAGGGATGGTGAGGAGACATTCCCTTCCTACACTGCCAATCAGATACAGCAAGAGTGTGAGGAAATGGATAATAGTCTAAAATACTGCTATATGACTATCTCTAGGGAACCCTTTTCTTTTTGGTTTCAATAATTTTATTAAATTTTATGAAATGTATACATAACAACATAAGCCAATAAACAATATAAACTAATAATTAAAAAGGTAAAGAGTAAAGAGAGAATAGGGATAGAAGAGCAGAAAGAAATAAAGAAAAAGAAAGGAAAATTATATCCAAGAAATGACTTTCTACTTCTTCCAAGGATATAAGGAAGATTTCCATTTGTCTCTTAGTTTAAGACTGGAAATTCTCATCTATTAAACAAATGTATATGGCTGTCCAACTGACACACATGTGACTCTGGGCAGTTTACAACATTAAAATCCCACAACATAAAAACCAGGGGTGGGTTTCTTGCCCCGTTCCAACCGAACCAGTTTGGTTGGAACGGGGCCGGTGGCGTCCTCGTGCACGCGTGCGGTGCATGCATGTGTACTAGCATCTGTGCGATGCTCCAGCTGCTCCTGGAGGATCGCGCAGGTGCTGTATGCGTCCTGCGCATGCGTGGAAGCGCAGAACTCGTCAAAACCAGGTAAGGAGCGCGGGCGGGCGGGTGCGCCCTTCGCCGTTCCCGGAAGTTACTTACTTCCGGGTTTGCCAACCAAGCGGTTCACAGGGACCGCCGTGAACCGGTTGAAACCCACCCCTGATAAAAACCCATAAAACCTCACTCCCCAGCCCCATGGCAGAAACAATGCAATCAAATCAAGCATTTGATTGGCTCCATCTTCAGGCCCACTGACAAAACCATGTTTTCACAGCCTATTGGAAAAGCGGGGGGTGGGGGGATGTCATACCTCATGGGGTTGATGTTTCATAGAGAAGAGGCCACCACCAAGAAGGTCCCTTTTCATGGTCCCATCATATGTACATTCCTAACTTCCTTAGGGAAGTTAGAGCTTCTTACTGATGTCATATCTGTACAAGTTTGTAATCTTTTTCTTTTAAAAATGTCCACTGAATTCTAGCACTATCTTTGTTTGATTTGCTCAATTCTGATTTTGAAAGGGACACAAGGAAATCTAGAGAGTAGTAAAAAAAAAAGAGAGATAAGATTGTAGGCATATTCATGCAATCAGTATCCCATCCTCTTCTTATGGGCATCACACACTTCTATCGTGACAATTTTAGTTTCCTCTTCAGATATCCTGGCCTGTTTGGAAGATTATTATAGCTTTTGTGTTGGAATTACCTTGGAATTGTTCAGAGATAAATGGTATAGACTTTTTATTACTGATGCAGAATTCAAGGCTAATCAGCTGCTCATCACAATGGTCTCTCTGGCCTTCTACATCAGGGGTGTCAAACTCACAGTGTCACAGCGTCATCATGTGATGTATCCAGACTTTTTTCCCCGTGACTAAACCGGGCATGGGCGTGGCCAACACATGATGCATCTGGTCTGCAGGCCGGGAGTTTGTTCTATGTCATACTTATTGTTCTATGTCATACTTATTTCTCAGTAGAAAGATCCTTAGAGGAAGCAGGGGAAAAAACAAATATGGGGAAGCGAGGATCTGGCAAGACAAACCACCAAGCTATTTCTGAAAGTGGGAGAAGTTTTGGATGATTTCCACCTGACCCTTGAAGTGATTTCCTCCTCGTCCCCATTCCTGTCCCACCAGATAAATTGTTAGAAAAGGCTACGTTTAGAATTTTGGAATCAAACTGTGGGGATTCAGCTGGATTGCCTAACTATTTGCTCCTTCATTGTATCTCAAAAATAGCATCTCATTCCAGATGGAGTGGGAAAAAATAGCATCTCAGCTTCCAGTGTGTCAGCATCAAGGGCCTCCTGAGGGGCAACTGTTAGCGTAAGAAATATTATTCTGAAATGCTGACAACAGTGCCAAATTTGAAAATCATTATTCCACCTCTGTCCCCTCTCCTGCTCCCCTAATGTACTTTAAAGAGGGGAAATTGCTCTCTGTTTATTGAACTGTGAACTAGCATCGTGATTCTTGCATCTCTGGCAAGTTACTTGAAGTGTCTCCATGATGCTTCTCTCAGCAATTTGTGTTTCATTAAAATGTTGATTAAAATTGCTTACAGGCATGCATCTGCATCTAATTTATAACATATACTCACCCAATTTACAAAGTTTAGGATGGGACTCCTTAAATCTATGATAAACAACCTATACACAAAAGTAAGAATTTTTTCTCAGTGGCGCTTAAGTCAAGTGTCTATAGGATTATAGCCTGAAGCTAGATTTAGACAACTACGTGGAAGTGGCAATGCACACTTATGCTATGAAGGGGTTGATGGAAGTATAGCAGGGGTGGGTTTCTCGCCCCGTTCCAACCGGTTCGTGGCGTCCACGTGCGCGGCGCACGCATGCGTACTAGCGTCTGTGCAATGCTCCAGCTGCTCCTGGAGGATCACGCAGGCGCTGTATGCGTCCTGCGCATGCGTGGAAGCGCAGAACTCGTCAAAACCAGGTACGGAGCATGGGTGGGCAGGTGGGCCCTTCGCCGTTCCCGGAAGTTACTTCGCCGACCAACTGGTTCGCAGGGACCGCCGCGAACCGGTTGAAACCCACCCCTGAAGTATAGGTAAGTATTGTTGCATATGGGCTGATGCGCATGCCTGCCAAATCTCAACTATGCGTTGTGTGGAGATGCATGTCCTGTATGCTAATTGGTTGATCTGACTCCCTTTTGGGTAGTGGGTGGAAAGAAAGGCTGTTTATTGGTTGTGCACCTCCTAGTCATAACATTAGCCTTCTCGGGGTACCGTCGGCTACGCAATGTCGTCTGGCGGCTCCTTGGGGGAGAGCCTTCTGTGTTGCTGCCCTGACCCTTTGGAACGATCTACCCCCTGAGATCCGGACACCCCCCCACTCTCCTGGCCTTCCGTAAGTCTGTTAAGACCTGGCTGTTCCGGCAGGCCTGGGGCTGTTGATCTTGACTGAGCTTCAGCCCCATTACAACTGAGTGCATGTTGTGTTTCTGCTTTTTAAGTCGTTCTGTTTTGTGTTTTAATCTTTTTTTAAAATATTTTTTTTAAATTGCTTTTATGTAAGCCGCCCGGAGTCCTTCGGGATTGGGCGGCATACAAATCTATTAAAACTACAAAAATTACAAAAAAAAATTTGTAGAAGTATAAATGCGACAGCTTTGCAACCATCTCTAAATGCTAGATGCATACATTCCCTGATGTGCAGTGATTCAGAAGTCTAAATCAAGCTTGAGTAGTAACTCATGAATAGTTACTTGCACTGATTATCTTTACTAGGGATCTTGATTTTATTTCCATAGGCATCTTTATTCATTCAGTTTTCCCTATTTTCTCCTATTGATGGTTAGAGTTATTATTTAAGAAAGGGCAGAACTACTGCCATTTTGCTGCTATTTTTATTTTTTATTGTTTTACACCTCCCAGCAACGTAATTCAATTTGATTTGATCCCTCAGAGCAGGAGTGAGAAAACAGAATTCAATCTTTCCTCCTATAAAAAAGGAAAAACACAAGTGTATAATTCTTCGTTTTACCGAACAGGGTGAATGTTACCTTCTGTCCATTCTAAAATGTCCCATTTTTGACAGAGATGATCCATAAAGCAACTGTTTCACAACTCCAGTCATAGTTGAAGAATACAGATTTATTTGACTCTATTTTAATTACACTTTCAAATGGAATATCAGACTGGATGGTGCTAAGGTATTGTGATGGATGACCTAACCAAATAGGGGGATGAAGCTCCTTTGATTGTTTTGAACATTATTGACCATGAATCCTTTTAGACTGGCCAGGGGTAGAATAGGCATTGAGGAATTTCTTTTTACACTAATTCTATTTTTCTTGTCAGGCTGTATCTGGAACTAACAGATGTTTCAGCTCCCAAGTCACTGGCTTACATATTTCACAACATACCCTATGATACACAGGGCAGAAATAGGCTTATTTATAGAACTCATAATTTATGCACTATGACTATAAATGCAGTTAAAAGGGAAACTAATCATTCATCTCCCAAGATGTCTTCCCATTCCCAGAAACACTAACCAATAGTAGAACAATAATCAGAGTTCCACTATTATTCATTGGATTTAACTCTCAATCCTGGATGAGTACATAAATAACGAAAACTTTCTTTTTCCTTTTCTGTCACAACTGCCAGAGTCTTTGGTGATATGCCAGAATTCTAGAAAATAGGTGAACATAGGTCCTTTATAAAAGAATTTGATTCTTAAAGGGCTGAGTTAGAAATCTGTTCCAAAATATCTGGATACACTGTGGAATCTACTTCAGACAGAACTTCTGCATAATCTTATTTCTTATCAGCTACCAGATCTGCAAATCTGATCTGCAAATATGAGTCTGATAGACAGAGTCAGAGGTGGGTTCCTACCAGTTCGCACCTATTCGGTAGAACCGGTTCGTCAAATCTACCGAACCGGTTAGAAGAGGTTCCACCAGTGGACCCGGAAATCAGGCCACACCTACAGAAGAGGTTCCAAATTTTTTTTGAAACCCATCACTGGTCCTTGGATATGATTATTCTACACTATCATGCTCATATTTATAAAACTCAGGGCCTCTATGAAAGGTAAGGATGACTACTGCGTTTGTGGTGCAATCAGAACATTGCGTGTGTTGAAGTTGTTTTAACGCAAACCAAAGATGCCTTTTAAAAAACAAGTTTACATCATATTCTTATGCATGCTAGTGCTGTGTGTGAGGTAATTTAAGGTGGTTCTGACAAGTGTTGTCGGCATCTTCATATCCGGTCACATGGGTGGCAAGCCACTCCCACCGGTCACATGGGTGGCAAGCCACTCCCACAAAGGAGGCCACACCCACAGAGTAGGTTCGAACAATTTTTGAAACCCACCACTGGACAGAGTATATTCTGGCAAGAATGGCCACTCCAAGAAATTATCATTATCTTTTGAACAACTTTCTCCTTTAGAGAATAGAGAAAGTAGAAAATAACTTTTCACTGAGGAAATGGAAATTAGGTCTTTCAAATCTAAAGTGCGAAAAATTGGACTACAACTGGGTAGCAGCAAAGTGTCTCTCCCTCTCCCCCCCCCCTACTTCAGTCCTTCACTCCTATCTAGTGATTGTTTAGATTTTTGCAGCTTAGAATTGAAGTGCTATGCTTATCAGAAAGCACAGAAGTTAGTGAAAGCTGATAAGAATGATAAAATTTGCATTTGTTTAGATGAGTTCAAAATAAAAGAATCGATATACCAAATGCTCCATGAAGTTGACAAAATAGTAGGTTACCAAGAAAAGGCAGAAATCTGTGGCTACTACTTTGGTTCATTTTTTTGTCAACAAAAAATATATGTCCCATCAGGAAATTGTGAAAATCAAGAATGAAGCTTGAAATTGACTGAAATATTATCAGTAAATACCTTTATGCTTTGAATGATTTGAAATCTCCAGGACCACTTTAAGCTATTGAACAATTCTAGCACAAACCTTAATGTTATCTCCGAGAAACACAGAAGAACTGATGAGGAGCCATAATACTGGGAAAAAGAAAATATTGTTGAAAAGGGAGGAAAGGAACTCTGGCAAACTAAAGTGAGACTTTAGTCAGTCTGATATCGATATCTTGGAAAATTCTGTATCGATCATAAAATATCGATCTATAAGTGTCTTAAAAATAATGTGACAATTACTAGAATAGATTTGTCAAAAACAGATCTTGCCAGACTGCGCCTATCTAATAATTTCAGTAACAGTTGTGAGAATAATGTATCTTGATTTCAGGAAAATAGATGACAAATTCATTTTGACTTCTAATTTGGCAGCCCATTATTTAACGTGACAATGAAAGTCTCTCATTCTTGTAGTCTCATGCCTCTTAGATGACATGGCAATTAAATGAATACATAGATTACTTGCAAATCATACTAGAATGCTCATCTATGACTCAGATCAAATTGGAGAGCTATGGGGTGGGTCTTGTATTCTTCAAGATTTTCAGTATTTAGTGAAAGAAGGGAATGTTTATCAAAACTGCAAATGATACAGGATTGGGTTGGACAGCTAGTACCCTAGAGCACAGAAATTCAGATCAATTTTAACATATTAAATGAATTAGGGGAAAATAAAATTGGGGGGGGAAGAGTTCATTTCATTTTATCTATTTAGAAAACAAATGCATATGTGGGAATGGGTATCCTGGCCATTGAAATGATACTTGTAAAAAGCTAATTGCTGATTACAAGCAGAATATTAGCCAACTTTGACAAATGGAGCTTTAGGCTGTAGATTATGGGAAGGAATAATTTTACTTCTTCCATTTTAATCAAATCCAACTATATGGATACAAGATATTTGAAATGGTTCAAAAGAGGCAGCAAGAATGATAAGAATTTAGAAACTCTTATGAAGAGAAAAAAGTATGCTTAATCTTAAGAAAATGTCTGAGGAGAAAATATGAAAAGATTCCATATGAAGAGATTAAGAAATCTACACATTGTTCCTTTATTTCTCATTCTGAAACACAAGCTATAGAATAATGTTATGGGAAAGCAGATTCAATAGCGAGAAAAGTTAAGGGCCTGCAATTAGAGAGGAAAAATTAAATGCATTGGTACAGAATAGATCCATCATGGCGAGCATATGGTACACATGCCACAGGTGGCACACAGAATCCCCTCTTCAGGCATGCCAGTCGTCGCCCCAGCTCAGATCCACCATGCATGCGTGCACACCTCCCGCTGCCTGCTGATTTTTGGGTCCCTACTGTGCATGCACAGGGAGCGGGGTGCAGGTGGGAGATGTGCAGGGGTGGGTTTCAACCGGTTCACGGCGGTCCCTGCGAACCGGTTGGTCGGTGAACCCGGAAGAAAGTAACTTCCGGGAACGGCGATGAGCGCGCCCGCCCGCCCACGGTCCTTACCCGGTTTTGATGAGTTCTGAGCTTCCACGCATGCGCAGGATGCATACAGCGCCTGCGTGATCCTCCAGGAGCAGCTGGAGCATCGCGCAGACGCTAGTACGCATGCATGCACTGCGTGCGTGCACGAGGACGCCGCCAGCCCCATTCCAACAGAACCGGTTGGAACAGGGCGAGAAACGCACCCCTGGAGATGTGCATGCATGTGTGGCAGGGTTAGGTTGCTGTCAGTATTACTTCCAGTTTGGTGCAAGTGTGCATGCACAGTTGCCCATAAATAGGTCTGTGCATGCGCAGAACATTAAAAAAATAAAAAAATCATGCCGCACCGACCAGGAAACCAGTTCGGAGGTGTGGCAGGCATGGGTTGCTGCTGGTTATGGTGACTCAGGCTGGCAAACCAAAACCAGTTCAGGGGAACCGGTCTGAACCGACAGGAACCCACCTCTGATGTGAGTTGTGAGTGCATGCACAGGATGTGTGTGTGTGCAGGGGATGGGGAGACCACGATGTATCACCTGCGCATGGGGGGGCGCTGCGTACAAATGTGAGGGGGCATGCACACATTGCATTATAGGCATACATACCACTATTGTGTGTGTGCTTTCGGCATGTGGCGACAAAAAGGTTAGCCATCACTGGAATAGATGGTACCTGGCTCAACAGTAGTAACTGTGAGAGAGATTTAGTTGTCCTACTGGACAATCATTTAAGTATGAGCCAGCAATTTGCTACAACTGCCATAAAGGCTAACACACTCCTGGGCTGCATGAACAGAGGGATAGCATCAAGATTACAAGAAGTGATCACACCACTTTCTGTTGTGGCCCAGCAGGAGTCGTTGAAGCTGCCATCAGACTCCGACAGTGAGAGGCCCTATGAATCGGCTCTGGAGGATGGGGAGGACCCTGGACAGGGTTCCGACTCTGAGCAGGATGCAGAGAGGCTGGTTGGCCACCAGGAGGTGCCTGAGCCTTGGACCAGTGGGGAGGAGACAAGGGAGTTGGTCTTGGATTCCCGGCAACAGAGAGCTAATAGGCGTAAGGAACAGTTACGCAGTTACAGGAGATAATTGCACTCAGCTGGTGGTAATTAGGCTCCTCTCAAGACTATAAAAGGAATGATTGTGCACACGTCCCTTTGCAGGAGTCAACATATTCACTAGAGTTGGAGAACTCTCGTTGGATTGCTGCCAAGATTAGTCTGTGCTGGATTGCTGCCAACATCTTGTCTGTGCTGGATTGCTGCCAAGATCCTGTCTGTGTGTTAATAAATCCTTGAAGTATCTTTGTCTCGGCGTGCTTTGGTGTAGGACGAGGGGATCAGAACAACTTTTTACTGCCCTAGTTAGACCACACTTGGAATACAGCATCCAATTTTGGTTACCATGATATAAAAAAGAGGTCGAGACCCTGGGAAGTATGAAGAGAAGAGCAGCAAAGGTGATAAAGTGTCTAGAGGCTAAATTGCATGATGAACATTTATGGGAGCTGAGTATGTCTAACCTATGAGAGTAGGGTTAAGGGGGACATGATAGCAGTCTTCCAATTTTGAGTAAGGGGATTTACTTATTCTCCAAAACATCAGAGGACAAGAAGTCATGGGTGCAGGCTTCATAAAGATAGATCCAGCCTAAACAGGAACGATGTAGATAGAGAACAAGACCCAGTGGAGGAATTTGGGAGGCAGTCAAAAAACGAATAAAAATTGAAATATTAAAACGGGCAAGAGATGATGGATAGAGTAAATGTTTTGCAACACAGGATTGGCTTTACTAGGAGCTAGAATAGAGGCAGACACAAGAAATAGGCAAAATATTATTATGCATATTTTTAATATATTAAAAGTAGTAGCTAGATATAAAGATCAGAGGTTGAAAGATGGTGATCTTATGTATGTTCTAATGATATTGTTGTTATTATTAGAGTGGGGCACTAAAATGTTGAACAATTAAATAATGAAGGCTTATATTTTAATACAAATATGTATAAGAATATTATAATTACATAAGTATGATTTAAATAACAAATAATATTAATACTATCATTACTACTTGTATTCAAATGAATGCAGGGGTGGGTTCCTGCCAGTTCTAACCTCTTCTATAGAAGAGGTCCCACAAATCTACAGTGCCGTTTAGAACCAGTTCCAGCTCCCTCCCCCCGCCCATCTGCACATCATCAAGAGCGAGAGGAGGAATTCTAGGAGTTGAAGTCCACAAGTCTTAAAGCTGTCAAGTTTGAACATCCCTGGTTTTTTTTCTAAAGGGTTAGGGGTGCAAGGGTCTTGTAACTTGAAAGTTTTAAGACTTGCGTGCTTCAAATGCCAGAATTTCTGAGCCAACAATTTGGTTACTAAGCAAGAGCGTTGTTAAGTGAGTTTCACCACATTTTACAAGTTGGCCACACACCCCAGTCACATGGCTGGCAGGCCACTCCCACCCGGTCACATGGCCACTCCCACAAAGCAGGCCACACTTACAGAAGAGGTTGTAAAAAATTTTGAAACCCACCACTGAATGAATGAGACCCAGATGCCTCACTGTTCATGTATTGATACTGATGTAAGAGAGGGAGGGAGGGAGGGAGGGAGGGAGGGAGGGAGAGAGAGAGAGAGAGAGAGGGGGGGGGAGAGATCCAGTTTAAAATTAAGGAGAAATTTTCTGACAGTGAAGACAAATAATCAGCTTGTCTCCCAGAGTTATGGGTGCGCCATCACTGGAGCTGTTCAAAAATAGATTGAGCAACAATTTGACTGGGATGGTGCAAGGCCCCTGCTTTGAGCAGGGGGTTGGACTAGAAGACCTTTGATTCTATGACTGAATGTTGAGGACAAAAATCCAAATTCTAAGAGCAGTTCAACTATGGACACAATTAACCAGTTTTTTTCCCCACTAGATATGTTTACCACATCTGTTTGTGGTGCTTTAATCTGGATTCTTGTACTGTACAGGAGAATTGATTCTACATCACTACATTATCTCAACTCACAGGACGTCAAGGCTGAGTGTGAGCCTGGATAACAAGTAGTTGTTCCGTACTACTGAATGTCTATTATCAATTATATACAACCTTCCAATTCAGAGGCAGAATACTTCTCAAAATCAGCTGTTGAACACCTGACTAATCTCATGCCTATTGGAAACAAAATACTGGACAAGATCACCATTTCTTAAATTTAATATATTGATTACTTTGGATTCATTCTGCTAACAGGAGGGAGGCTGGGGGGGGGAGAAGGGCTCATCAAGGGTTGGTGGAAGGATGTAGACCTATTAGATCTACAGATTAGTTCAACCCAAGTGATTAATGGATTATGATGGGGTCCAGAAAGAGCTTGGCATTTTCCCAGAGGATCCAATAGAGGACAGAGTGACTGCTGATAATGGGCATATGACAAGAGCCATGGATCAGATTGAGTTTATGTGCTTCTCATTATGCATCAATCTAGCAATAGCAATAGCAATAGCAATAGCAGTTTGACTTATATACCGCTTCATGAAAGCCCTCTCTAAGCGGTTTACAGAGTCAGCATATCGCCCCCACAGTCTGGGTCCTCATTTTACCCACCTCGGAAGGATGGAAGGCTGAGTCAACTTTGAGCCGGTGAGATTAGAACCGCCGATCTGCAGATAACAGTCAGCTGAAGTGGCCTGCAGTACTGCACCCTAACCACTGCGCCACCTGGGCTCATTTCTAGGGGTGTTCCTGGCTTTTCTGAGGGTCTTCAAAATTTAAATTCCAGAAGAAATGCTTAAAGAGCCATTGGAGAATCTTGAATCCAACAAACAAGACTAAGACTAGGAGAAATACATTTAGGGTCGTAAGAACAACAAACATGCTCACCATTCTCTGAAAAGGAGAGCCATTCTGAATATAGAAACTCTTTGTCAGCAGTCACTGCTATTCACAATAGTACTTTTAGAAGAAGAAGAAAAAAAAAAGAATTCTGCCCTGCTGACATAATTAGGATTCTAAAAGTTTCTCAACGGGTTTCTACACTTAAGGGACTTAAGAGCCTGCAAGGACAAACCAATGTTTCCTGTTTGAACAAGTATTGCTGTTTTAAGGCCTTTTCAAACAAGCATCACACGCCACTTGCAATGCCATTCATTTGAACCATAACTGGGGCGGTGGTAGCTCCAAGCAAAACAAATGCGAAAAGCTGCCGAGAAGCATCGACAGAAAGAAGGTAACCAAGAAGAAAGAACTGCCTTAGTAGTTGCTTTGCAGGGAAAGAGAAAATGCGCTTTAGCACATTTACATGGGAATGAAGGTGTAGCATATTTCCCTCATTTTGACCTATAAGGCTTTCTCCTTTATTTTGGAATGAACGGACCAAATCACCATGGACCAAAGTACCATCATTTGATCATTCCTATCTGTTGTGGCCCGGCAGGAGCCGTTGGAGCTGCCGCCAGACTCTGACAGCGAGGGGTCTTATGAGTCGGCTCTGGAGGAGGTGGAGGACCCTGGACAGGGTGCCGACTCCGAGCAGGGTGAGGAGAGACTGGTTGGCCACCAGGTGGCGGCAGAGCCTTGGATCAGAGGGAGTGTTCAGGAAAACACTTGTGAGTTGTTTCGGGATGCACCCCGTCGAAGGGTTACTTGACGGAAGGAACTGCGTAATTGTAAAAGATGATTGCGCTTAGCTGATGCTGATTAAGATCCTCTCCTGATTATAAAAGAGACTTTGTGCCACGCCCTGTTTGCAGGAGTCAACGTTCACGTTCAGGAATTAAGAGAAACCAACTTGGAGAAGTAGGTTTGCTGTGAGAAGCCTCTTTGCAGTGCTACGTATGTTTATAGGACTTTTTGCCAGAGTGATTATCTCTTTATTTTGGGCTTGCAGCCAACAAGAGTCTGAACTGATTAAAACATTCTTTCTTACCTCTGTTTTGGCTTTTGTTCCAGGATGGAGAAGGGGGGGGGTCAGAACACCTATCTATTCTGCTGAGGGATGGGGTTGTCCCAAAAAAATTTTTTTAAGTCAAGGGGTCCCTCAGGAAGAGTTCATAAAGTCAAGATGGTAAGACCATTGATTTTGATGGATGGATGCCATCTTGACTTTTTGATCCCCTTTCCTCCATTCATACGACTGCCTTTAGCCTTGGTTTATCACCTAAGGCTGGGAAGGATTTGGGGGGAAAGCTTGATTCATTTCAATTTCTATGGGGAAAATAGGAGAAGGGAGTATTAGGTATGTTCACCACGAGTTACTTATAAAGTAACAAAGGAGGAATAAAAATCTTATCAATAACAAGATTGTGTCTCAGCATGTCTGCATTTCATTTGTATTCTGTCCGTATTCGGCATTTTTATTTCTTGAAATTTATTGGGTGATTTTAAAACAAAAAAAGCATTTTACAGGTTATCTGAATTGGGTTCAGTCAGGGAAACTTTTAAAAAAGCAACACAAAGAATAAAGATGCAAAAACCAACAGATTGGGAGAGCATTTTATATTTTAGTAAGAAAGGAAAGCTAATACAAGAGTGCCCTCTTTCTGTAGCAAGACCAATAAGAGCAAGAAAGAAAGATAAATATCTTTAAAATCCTTGTAAACATTTTGCATTTGACCGTATTTTCTGTTAAATGCCATGTTCTATGATTTCCTTACTTCTCATTAGTTAGTGAATATACACAAGATGAATTTAAGCCAATTGTAATTCTCATGTAATATATAATTATATGAAATCCATTCCTTAAGATTGTCTTCTCCCCCCCCCAAAAAAAACCTCCTTAAAAAAATCCAAGGGCGTGCATATTTGCCTAAGCAGCAATCCATAATAGAACAGTGACAGTGGTATGATAACAAGAGATTGGAATCTTAAGTACAGCACTCTGTAAACCTGATATGGGCTGAAATGTTATATAATAAGTCTATCTCTGTCTCTCTCTGCTCGGTGTGTGTGTGAGTATACGTGTGTGCCAGTGATGGGTTTCAAAATTTTTTAGAACCTCTTCTGTAGGTGTGGCCTGCTTTGTGGGAGTGGCTTGTTGGCCATGTGACTGGGTGGGAGTGGCTTGCCAGTCATGTGACTGGGTGGGTGTGGACAACTTGTAAAATGTGGTGAAACTCACTTAACAAAGCTCTTGCTTAGCAATCAAAATGTTGGCTCAGAAACTCTGGCATTTGAAGCACACAAGTCTTAAAGCTGTCAAGTTACAAGACCCTTGCACCCCTAACCCTTTAGAAAAAAAAAACCAGGGGTGTTCAAACTTGACAGCTTTAAGACTTGTGGACTTCAACTCCCAGAATTCCTCCTCTCGCTCTTCATGATGATGATGTGTGGACGGGCAGGGGGAGGGAGCTGGAACCGGTTCTAAACAGCACTGTAGATTTGTGGAACCTCTTCTATAGAAGAGGTTAGAACTGGCAGGAACCCACCCCTGGTATGCACGCCTACTTTCAAGTCAGCCTTGAATCTTGGCAACTATATGGACAATTCCCTGCAGTTAGCAATATTATCAGAAGTATTTTACACTTGTTTGCTCTGTAAGGCTGAGGCTGACTGACCCCAAATCATCCATCTGGCTTGGTTTCTAAAGCAGAGCTAGAACTCATAGTCTCCTGGTTTCTAGGCTGGTGTCCTAACCACATCAACCTGGTGCCCTTTTCATTGCAGGGGGGTGGCATAGAAAGAATTCAGGAACATTGGCTGTCTGCAGAGCCTAAGTTTAAAGTAAGTGCATTGAATTATTAGGCTGAGTGTATTCCCACAAGGTTTGGGATTTTGTTTTGTTTTTGCTAAACAAAGCTTAAGGAATGCACTCGTAGCTGGCTAAGCAGGAGAAGATAAGGAACAGGAACAAGGAAAGTCCAGTGTGGATAGTTAAAATATATCTTTCCAAGAGATAAAGAAAGGTGGGTGGAAGGGAGAGAAAGAGAAGGAGAGAAGGGAGGAAGGGTGAAAAAGAGAAGGAGAGAGGGTAGGAAGGGGAAGAGAGAAGGTAAGAGTAGGAGAGCGGTAAGGGAAGAAACAAGGGGAAGGAGAGGAGGAAGAAAGGAAGTAGAGAAGGGAGAGAGAAAAGTAAGAGAAAATAAGGTGGTGTCATAACAGACGCTTGGGATTGTAAACAATACAATCCAAACTGTACTCTATAATCTCTTAAATGGAATAACAATAGCATAAGATTGGCAAAGAAAAAGAATAACCATGTGAATGTATACCTAGAATTGTATGTAAGAGAATAAATGATAGTAAGAATATATAGCACATTATAGATAAACCATATGTGGTTATAAATAGCTAAGTATAAATAAATGTAGAATTATACATAAAAATGGATAACGAATAAGGAGACCATGAATGTAAGATAAAAAGGTATAGAAAGGGAAAACACTAACTGCAAAGAAACCGATACGGAACTGCTGTATGATATATGATGGAACTTTTCGTTCCTATGTTGTCTTAAGTCATGTGTTTGTTCTTGTTGATGTGTTTATTGTGTAAAACACACACACACACACACATATATATGTTGTATTTGTGCTGATAAATAAATAAAGGGAGACTAGTATAGATCTATTTCAAGCTATTTAGCTCTCATCAGCTAGCCATACCCTTACTGGGATTTGAACCTGGGCTATATTACATACTAGGCAGAGATCTTAGCCATTAGGCCACAGACTCTTACCCGTTATCAATTATATATATAATTTCAGATTGGCAAATGAAGGAATCATTCAACTCTCTTCTTTCCTCACATTGAGCAAAACATTGTACAAGTTTATCTTTGCTCTGAAAGAAGTAGGGGGATTGCCAAAGCAGCATTGAAGAAACCACATCCAAGGAACCTGGAGATGGCAGAAGTTCCTAGCCATGGGATTCCAATCACCCACAACTCTGGAGCAACATTCTTCTTACATCTCAGGAGTAGCTGAACTGAATGTGCTTTGGTTCAGTTTACAAAAGTCTCTGGAAGCAGCCGAGCATTGTAAGATCACACAGGGATGACCATCAACCTCATGAAACAGGCCTGAATTTTTACAGGCTGATACTTACCTGAGAAAGACGTTGCTTGTCGTTTTGATGCTTTTTTTTTGTAGCAGCTATTTATTTAGAAAACATTTGTCCTCTTTTTTTAATGTGTAATTTTCTAAATTATAATGTCCATATATTCCAGAGCCCGTAAAAAGGACACTCCAGTAATATTTGTAGTTGCAATGTAATTTAATGAACAGCTACAGATATACTGTATTCTGTGTGATATATTAACACATATGAAAATGAACCAATCTCAGCATCGAAGATAAAAATTTGGGGAATTGTCCCAGCAACCACAGTGATTAAGAGTTAATACCCATTCCCTTTTGTTTCCATAATTTCTTAATTTTAATAGCTCACACAAAATTAGTATCATATAGAGGTTGTCCTTGACCTAATTGGTAGTTGGACCAGAATTTCTGATGCTAGGCAAGGCAGTTAAGTGAGTCATGTCCAATTTTATAACCTTCTTACCACAGTTAAGTAAATTATTACAGTTAAATGAATCAGTCATTAAGAAATCCAGCTTTCCCCATTGACTTTGTCGGAAAGTGGCTGGGAAGATCGCAAATAGTTATTACATGGCCTAGGGACTACATGCTGGTTGTCAACCACGTGAATTTTGATTACATGACCATGGGGATGCTGTGATAGTTGTTATGTGCGAGAAATACGTAGTTGTCACTTTTTTCAGTGCCTTTGTAACTTTGCACAGTCACTAAACCAATGATTAAAAGTTGAAGATACCTGTACTTAAAATTCTGAAAGTACTTTTTATACACTGGTGATGCTCAGAAAGCATGAAGGATAAAGAATATGGTTGCTATACTAAGAGAAAGTTGGCACCAGTCATCCTTACTTTTAATCTTAGGCCTAACTCTGGAATACTTCTTTCTTTTCCACACCCTCTTTTTGTTACACTGTGTGGGCTGAAGAGTTCTGGACCATCAAAATCTTACCTATTATTTTCTTTGTTCTTAAAAAAAATGATGAGCCATGGAATTTTATTTTTTCCTTATGCATTAACATTAATATGCTACGTTTGTATTTAAATGTATTTATCAGAAATAAGGCAATTTAAAATTTTCTTTAAAATATTATGCTATATGATAAAGGTAGGTAATTGTACGTTTCTTTAGGCAAGTATGTTTTTTAATAAGAATAAACTTTATTGGGACAAATGCGCATAGGTAGTTCTCAATTACTGACTGAAAAAAAAACCCTAACAACTTCATTGCAAAAATGCAATTGTTCAATGCATCATCACATGACCATGACTTGTAACTTTCTGCCACCTTCTCCGTTGATTCTGTTGTTGAAAAGTGGCTGTGAAGCTCACACATGGTGATCACCTAACGTCAGGATGCTGCAACCATTGTAAATGCCTGCTGGTTGTCAAGCGTCCAAATTGTGTTCACGTGACTGTTGGCATCAGTGGTGGGTTTCAAAAATTGTTCGAACCTACTCTGTGGGTGTGGCCTTCTTTGTGGGAGTGGCTTGCTGCCCATGTGACCAGATGGGTGTGGCTTGCTGCCCATGTGACCGGATATGAAGATGCCGATGACACTTCTCAGAACCACCTTAAATTACCTCACACACAGCACTGGCATGCATAAGAATATGATGTCAACTTGTTTTTTAAAAGGCATCTTTGGTTTGCGTTAAAACAACTTCAACACACGCAATGTTCTGATTGCACCACAAACGCAGTAGTCATCCTTACCTTTCACAGAGGCACTGAGTTTTATAAATATGAGCATGATAGTGTAGAATAATCATATCCAAGGACCAGTGGTGGGTTTCAAAAATTTTTGGAACCTCTTCTGTAGGTGTGGCCTGCTTTCCGGGTCCACTGGTGGAACCTCTTCTAACCGGTTCGGTAGATTTGACGAACCGGTTCTACCGAATAGGTGCGAATTGGTAGGAACCCACCTCTGGTTGGCATCCTACAATAACCACAATTTCATGGACTTATACATTAATAATGAAGCCTGAGAAAAATGTAGTTCATGACCCTTGAAAATCTAGCCAAGTCTAGAGGAGTATTTCATTAACTGAAATCTGAAAGATTTATTCACTCACGCATACACGTTTTGCAACATATATCTTGCAACTTTGCTTTAATATTTCCAAAATAATTTCAATACACTGCTGATATAGTTCATTAATTTTCAATGTGATCGTTGTAGCCACAAAGTTACACTGTATAAAAATTGCTACCAAAATTTTAAAAGAAAACCTTGTGGAGATTTACTCTCAAGGAAATTGTCCTGAAATAACATCAGGATTGGCTCACCTCAATCCAGATTCAAAGACAATCTCTCTCCGATCATTAAAAGGGCTAGCTATCTCTCATGATCTTTTTATAAATGTCTTAGTATGATTTGGTTAGACGCTCTAATACATGAAATACTGGATCAAATGGAATTTTGCTTTGATTATAAAACAGAATTGTGATAACAGAATGAAAATAAAAAGATCACAATGACAGATGAAGAATGCTACATTACACCATGGACATACCTGCCTTGAAAATTTATTAAAAATCAAAGAATACAAAACTTCACATAAAAATATGTATTTTTAGCTTCCCACATTGTTATTACACACAAAAATGAACATGATATTTTAGCAGTCATCCACAGAGGCATAAAAGGTAACCAGCGTGATAGCCATTGCAATTTATGGTTAATCGTGACTGAATGGGACATGATATCTGCTTAAGTTTATCCTGCTTTTAAATGGAACTATTTAGAACATCAATATTTCAATAATGTAGATTCATAGTCAATATTGCTAGTATGTAGAATGATTATAGGTTTATAATCAGCCCTTGAATGGTTTATTCAAGTTTAGACCCTTCCTATACCAAATTCTACTACGAGCCTTTTATTATTGAAAAATAATCAAAATAAAAACACTGATTCCACTATCAAGCAGAGCTGAAGTTTTGGCAATTCACAGTCTGTTTACTCTTTATTTGTTATCCAATTGCTGTTCACTTGACATATTAACAATCAGAGGTTGATAATATCAAATGTTGCTTTGGAGAAGGAAGGAATTTTGGGGGGGAGGCTTTTTTTAAAAGGGTAGCATAATTAAGGGGCTTCAGTATGGAGTTGAGGGACATAAAAACCCGTGTACATCTAGAACATAGTTTTAAGGTTCAAGAGTTATTTCCAGAGAAAATAATATATAATCTTTGATAAGGAGTATGACAGGGCAACTTGCAGGTAGAGATAAACAATCATAGAGTACATTTTCAGTAACTTTCACGTTTACGGTATATTTCCCTTAAATTTGCAAACTTTATATATCTTTCCATACAGATGCTGGCTAGTATAGTAAACCTTGTATTTTATGCCTGTCTTTCTGATTATCTTACAATCAATTTAAAAGATAACACTAGATCAAGATGAATTGTAGTCAAAATATGTGCTACTCTGCTTTGGAATGTCGCAATCTTTTCTGTCATGATATTCAAAGGCCTTGCATTTGTTTTGAAAAAAAAATCTCTACATCAGCTTCTGACCATTCTGTGCCAAATATTCGCTGCTTAAGAAATTCATTTCCATGTACAATTTAAGATGTCAAGACAGAATTTCTTCAAGCAGAATTACTAAACACAGTACTTTCCAAATTTTAAGAACTTATATTTCAATAAAAGGGGGGGAAAGCATAAAAAGATGGAGTAAGTGATAGTAAAAAATATGGTACTTTTAAAATGCAGGGTAGGCTTTATACACAATTTGGGATTTTAGAATAAAGCAAATATGTTGCCATGATGATACACACTTGCATAGTATATCTGTATGAATCTTTAAATCAGTTGCCTGCCATACAGATAATCCCAATACCACTGGGTGGGCTGTGTCTTTACAAACAAGAGACTTAACACATCAGAATGCATAGAGAAGCCAGAAGATACATTTTTAGGTAGTTGCTCTCAACAGAACTAATGCAGGCTGCTAATCAGATTCCTGAATGGAATCACTACACATTCCTTTCTCCACATTCTTCAAGTTGGATGCTTTGTTTAACAATGGCTCAAGCAATCAGAAGGTAAATAAAATTGATGAACTGGCATTTGCAATTTGCAGTTAAGGGTCAGGGAGATATATAAACACACACACCACACGCACACACATTACATACACACATATATCCCTGACTCTTTACTAAATGTGTGTGTGTGTGCGCGTGCGCACGCACACACACACATATCCCAAACTTGATTTGTAATAGTAATTTTTGTCCAGCTGTAGAAAATGTATAGAAGATTCAAATTTTTGTACATCATCCCCACTAAAATAAACATGACATCTGTAAGATCGTTAGATGGCATTTTATCTCATAAGATTGAATTTAGCATTACATGCCAGACTAGTAAGGTAACTAGTCAAAATGCCTTTTAACTCAATCATTATTATAAATACTTAAGCCAGACCAACAGTTCTTCTACAAATCAGGAAGCTTCCAATATTATTAGCTTGATGTGTTAAAATTGATTGCTTAGCTAATCCACCAGAAGCATGAACCCAACTTAGAAAATGCAATTTGGGAAAGGATCTGTAAAAAAAGAAAGAAAAATTTTCTCTCTCACACACACACAGACATAAACAGATGTGTGTGCATATGTGCACACCCTCAGTTTCATAAATATTTTCATGATTAAAACATTCCAAGTTATTGCACGTTATGTTTGATGTGAGTAAGGCAACAAAACCATTTTTAGAAGGAATGGGAAGGTGGTAACAATGCCACAAATAAAGTTTTGTAATGGAAAATAACATTCAAGCAACCCATTATCCTTCCAAGAAAACAAAACAATTATGAACAAATGCAGCTACAGCAAAGTGCCATAGCATTTATGGTCCTCCCAATAATCTTACCAGAGCTGTTTCAGCACTGTAATAATCATGGATAGGCAGAAGACAAACTTCCACAGTTAATAAGGCTTCACGATAAGCACAATTATTTCTTTTAAGATGGACTCCACCACCGCACACGAAACATGCAAACATTGGATGCAGATATTTGGCAACATCCACAGACAGATGTACTCAGTGCTGGTCTCAAATCCTCCCAGAGCAGTATCACACACACTGCATTAGTCTAAAGAGGACTCTGAAGTTGGCCATTATCTGCTAAGGCTAACAGGCAAACTGTCCCTGTACTTCTTTCTCCTCCAAATATTACGGTTGTATTGGTGATGACCTCTGTTGCTAACTGGCTGCCTTACAGCTCCATTACTGGCAGAATTGTATCCACTGCCTTGATTATGAGCTCCTTTGACAGTAAACTTCACTCCATTGTGCTGCTGAAAACAAAAGAAATATTTAATATTACTGCCAACTATTCAATATTATTGCCAATGTTTCATTAATGTTGTCTCATGAAGTCCTTAAATAATGAATTTATACTTATGAAAAAGCAGTACAGCATTCAGACATCTACAATCAAAATTTAAGGAAAGTTGCATTCAGAAAAATTAAAAAAAACACTAAATTACTTCAAAGAATTTCCATGAGAAGAGCCAATCAAAGAAGATATTAGGTCTGCTCTTTCTGAATGTTAAAGGATCGTTTCTCATCTACTGAGATTTTTAGGAGAGGAAATAGATGATACTAATTTACAAAATATTTCATTTTTCAACCATTCTGAGTTTTCTTAGCTTAATTGTATTTTTCTGGATATCTCAGAACTATGGCTTGGCAAATCTAACACTTTTGGAGAAATTTTCACTTGATCTAAAATCTGACAGGAATCCTGGTGATTCCTCCCAAGAAGGCTGTTGAACAGTAAGAGGTTTTTTCCTCTCGTACCGACAATCTCCTGTTTTTGCTGCCAAGGCTGTTCCTCTGGCAGTGCTGCTTCCTGGATTTGAATGGAAGCACTTAGGAATGACCCATGAGTTTTGGATGGTCAAAGACCTATTTGAGGAGTCTTGAAGATTTCAGTTCCCTCTGGAAGCAATCGGAAGTCACTGGGGGGAAATCGATCTTCCTGTCAGCAGTTTCATTTCCTGGGTTTTTAACATTCACTTTTTCAATTTATTGTTTTATTTTGTTTTTTGCTGTTAAAAATTAACCACAATGGATGCTGATTTATTTCAACCCCTTGCTGTACTCTGTTTCTCCCCTTTTCTTTCGCTTTAATTTATGTTACTCTGAATACTCTTTTTGTTCTTTGTATATTTGCCTTCATTTGCAACCTTTGTTCTCTCTGTAAGGAAGCATAGCATACTTCTGTATGGTGGAGCCCTTTCATTTGATTTACATTGATATTGGACTCTCACCACAGGGTTTTGTACTTTCTAAATTTACAAAATATTTGGAGTTTATCACTTCTGAATTTTCCTTTTAACCTTGGATTGAAATATTCAGTTTATATCATTCTTGTTTCCTTCTTGCTTCAGTGGTTTTTGTTCCCTGATCAAGTTATAGAGAGTAACTATGTATCAAGATGGCATTAAGTAACAAACATGGATATTTGATCCAGGATGAATTAGTTTTAACTTTTGGGACGATTTGAGATAGATAAGATGCTGTGTTAAACAGTAATTACAACAACAGTTTCTTTACAGAGATCTTTGAAACCTTAATCTTGTCTTTATTATTGTTGTTGTTATTGCTTGTTGTGAACTATTTTTTATTAATATAGTATACAAGACAGGTCAATAATTTGTGAATAGATTTATTAGCTTAAAAATTGGGGGAGGGACTGTTTCACAGGGGTTGGGAACCAATATTGTAGTAATGTATATCAGTATTCATTAAGGGGGATAACATGTTGATATTTTTTTTGATACACTTTCTTAGTGTTTTGATTGTTTTGCTTTTCTTTTCTTTTTTAAAATATTGAGTTTTGAATTTTAACTTTCTTTTGAATAAAAAATAAAATCAGCTACGAATCTTGACATTTCCAGTAAAGTGGTAACTGTTTAAAATGCTTGTTAATTACCCTAGCTAACAAGACTGATTTTAAATGATTTTTCTTAGAATTGCTCATTTCCATCTATTTCAATCATTTTACAAATTGCTGTCTTTTTATCTAATCCAGTAGGATTTTTTTCTCTTCAGTAATGTTTTGGTTTATTATTTTCAAAATGCTTGCATGAGCAAATTAAACACAGAACGTTTCACATACCTGATTATTCGTGGCCATAATCAATGCTCTTGCAGGCACAGACTGATTTTTACCACTTGGCATAGTTAATGCTGGATGCATTCCAGCTGTAAGTGGAGATGGTGCTTGCAGGCTGAAGTGGTATATATTAGGAGTTGTGCAAGGTGGAGTATCAGAATCCTTAATGTTACATAAAAGGAGAAAATATGGGATTTCGTTTTATTTTATATATAAAGAAGCTGTGATAACATATTTAAAGCAGCATGATTTTGCCCTGAACATGTTACAGAATAATCTCTCTAAAGGAGGATCCTTTGGGAAAAATAACTGTTTCTGACCTTACATTACTTGACGAAAAATAAGTTAAAGAACTGCCATTCGTTCCTTACACTAGCCAGCTGCTGTTCTCCTGATTAGGCAAAACTGCATAATATAAACTTTCATTACCAAGACTGAGCTAGCGAGAGAATTTAGACAGCATGTGTTACTTGCTACATTTCAGTCAGCGGCCATGATATAATTTGCGGAGAAGCCACAATTTATCTAGGCTTCTTTGTTTTCTGTGGTATCTATCTGTCTTTAAGGACCCACTATGTAATTATTTCCACACATGTGAATGTTTTAAAAAACTAAAAAACATTTTAGAGTAAAATTGTAAACATGAGCTTAAAATCATAAGCAGGAGACTAAAATAGAAATAATGAAAATAAGTTTTTTTAAAAATTAATATTATTCTCTTTCATTTTGAGAAATTCTTTAAAAACTTTACATTAAATAAGACAATGGTTTCAAATCAATTTTCTGATTATTTGCTTATTGTAAAGCATTGATTATATGTCGATATATAGATTATATATTACTTAACACAAATTTAGAAGAAGCTTAGCAGGAAGAGTGACCTCAAGCAAATATATACCGTATTTTTCAGAGCATAAAACACACTGGAGTATAAGACGCAGCAAAGTTTTGAAGAGGAAAAAAGTTTTTGGACTCTGCAAACCTCCCAAAAACGGCCCGTTTTTCATGAAAACAGGCCCGTTCCCCCCCCCCCCCAAAAGGCATGAATAGCTTTTAGGGAGCTTGCAGAGTGCTGGGGGGGGGGGGCAAAAACAATCAAAAAATGGCCCATTTTTCACAAAAATTGGCTCATTTTTCGTTAAAAAAGGGGCATGGATAGCCTTTAGGAAGCTTATAGTGCTCCTGCGAGCTGGGGGAGGGGGGGGGTAAAATTGAGCAAAAAACAGGCCGTTTTTGCTCATTTCTGCCCTCCCCAGCCCCAGAAGCTCTCTAAAAGCTTCTTAGATGCTCTGCATGGCCATTTTGGTGAAAGGGGCGGGGGTTTGTGAGGCAAAAAAATGCTGTATTCATTGTATAAGACGTACCCAGATTTTCAGCCTCTTTTTTGAGGGAAAAAGGTGCGTCTTATACTCTGAAAAATACGGTGTATATATGTGTGTGTATACATACATACATACATACATACATACACACACACACACACACACACATCAATAATATGAATATTACAGTACTCTTAGTAATAATTGCATTTGTGATCTTATAAAATAGCTTGTAATCTTATTCAGATATTAACTTTCATATGTATGTAAACAGCAGCTTAAATAGAAAAAAAAAATAAAACTTACAACATCACTTCCAGAAAGAGATGACACTGAAGAGGCAGATGAACCTGATGATAATTGTTGCATATCAGTAAATGATAAAGTCAATGGTTGGTTGTAAAGCAATTCGGCATCTCTATTCTGCGTTGCACTCTCTGAAGATATTGATTCTCTCTCTTTCAGCTGAACATCTGGGGGCACATATATGTTTATATGTCAATATATTTCCTTTTCACTTGCAACAAGTACAGCTGTGTTTTGAATGTTGTTAGTTTTACTGAACAAAGCATTACTGATTAAGTCAGATATTATATGAAAGATGTTTAAGCCTAACATGCAAATGAACTACAGTATGCATTTTATTAATTTCAACAAATTAAAATCAGGAATCTCAATATCCTGCCAGGCATTGATTCACATGTTTATATCAACAAATCGTAACAAAGCACTGGGGAAAATGTTGAGATAGGCTGACATAGCACTGAAATAAGGGATAAGAAAATAAAAATCGTAAAAGTATGATAAAAATAATCTCTGGTTTATTTTTTGGGATCAATATATTTGCTTACCAAGTTCAGATGAAAAGTTAGCTTTGCTTCCCCATTTTTTTTTAATCCATGCTCTGTAGTCAATTACTTCTTCTGTCACTTTAATAATTCTACCTAAAGTACTAGAAGAAATGGTGATCAGGATAAGAAATCAACACACAACAGTGAAACTTTAAAAAAAAAAAAACAACCTGAACTTCACTGTAGCTAACTTAAGAACACAAAAATGTTTTTAAAAGATTTGCACACATTCAATGTCAATTTCAGTTTTTTCAACTGATATTAATTTTTCTTTCCAGGATGCTGTATTACAAGATGGTAAGTATTATGCAGATCCAGAATTGAATACATATTATACTTCCTGTATGTGCCATGATGAGTGAATTCCTTGCTGACTTTTGTTAGCTAGCAAGACAGCTTTGCAAGAGGAAGTTCTACTTAATGCTGGATTCCAATCAAATAACCTTTCCAGAACAAAGGAGTGATCGATGACGTTATCCACATGACTCCACACAGCAGCTCCTCACAAGTAGACCATCATTTTTATAATTGGCTGTAAATTGTGATTTACATCAAATTCAAACTTGCATAACAGCCTTTATGTACATATTTCTTGGCCCAGCCTTACATCTTAATCACATATAATTTTGGGATTATTTTATTATTTGCATATCGGAGAGATCAAGACCTCTTGGATTGGCAAGGTACTACTGCATTCTTCAGGTGAGTTCAGGATAAATTTCATTTATGGATACAAGAGAAATCTTGTTCTAAAGAATTTTTGCTTTGAAACACAAATGAGCAACAAACTACCTCTACAACTTTTTTTTGAAGGGCATCAAAGAATATTTTTAAAAAATAAGGGAAGATTTACAAGATTGTCTTGTTTGACCAGGTTTAAAAGAAGAACATAGTTAATATATGTTTTCTCTTATTGGAATTTTTCTGATGAATTTATTAATACAGCATTATGATTTTGTTTTCTTTACATAAGAGGTGAACTATGAGGGAGAAGACAGATTATGTTTTATTTAGAGTTTTTTATTTAGAGACAGTGACAGCTATTAAAATTGTTTTACTTCATGAACTGAAGGAGAAAGTTACTTTTTTCTTTCTCTTTCTTTTTATTGTTTTTCAAACCTCTCCCTTTTTGGCTGTTTGTATCAACTTTTATTCTTTACACATATAATTCTTAATAAAATTATTTGAAAAAAATGAATATATTCTTCTTTGCAACATTCAAAGTTCAACCTCTGACCATACTTACAAATTCTGGAAGTGGAATGTGGAGTTTAAGTTCTCATGCATTTCCACTTTAATTTTATATTTTGAAGCTTAAATGTATATTTCTCTCTGGACCTCTGCTGGCCTGCCCACTTTTTAAACTGTAGCACCTGGCATGCCTTTCAAAGCCCATATACAGTCCTGGCTTTTAGAAGGGTATATACCTTAATCTATACAATGAACATATTCTCAAATAGTTACCTTTCTGAATCTCTATTAGGATATGATTTTGCAAGTGGTGATACTGCATGGCTTAGAACGATGTAGGCATAGTCAAAAACTTGCTTTACTTGCATGGCACCATAACAACTTCTTCCGACATCATTGCCTGTAACAGTCAAATTTTAAAAAATCACACTCATTATCCAGTTGACTCCAAGTTACTTTCACCGTGTAATGCTTACAATGCTTAAAACTCTTGGAATTGGCAAGATATCTCAAGGAGAGATGCATTCTCTATAGACTTGCATATGTACAAATTGGTACCCAATTAACCTATTGTTTGTCAAACAGAACTGATACTTGTTTAAAATAACAGTATGCTGCATCCTAGTTTTCTATCTACCATTCTTAAAATTTAAAGAACTCCAACCATGTCACTTTTATTCTGCACTGGGTTTGGAAGGTCAATATTAAGCAGTTTATATTTATACAGTACCAGCTATTTTTACTGACATGTATTGATGTCATGCAGATATAAATCTGGCTACTTGCTTATTCAGTGTTTACCAACTAGGAAGTCTTCCCATACCAAGAAAGCTATCTTCAAGACTTCAATCCACAATCTCCTATTATGACAAAAGCTAATTCTTTGTTATTAGATCTTTTACATTTTACTCATTATTTGGCCCATGGATAGGAAAGTAGTTGCTGTAATAACAAAAATGTGATTGTATAGCTTATCGGGTAAGTTTGTGGAATTACACAATAAACAATCCAAACTTAAACCAATATCACTCAGGCAGAAAATAGCATCCAGGCATGTTCAAGTCCTACTAGCCTACTATTTGATACATTAAAAAACAGATGACAGATACAGATACATTAAAAAAGCAGTTTAGGGCTAGATAATCTGGTATCTCCAAGTCTTACTGTTTTCAACTTCCACAATACTATGCTATAGCAAGACTAATTGGGTGTACGAGTTGTCTACAATATGTGGAGGGGGGAAAAACAGGTTGCGTAATCGTATTAACTAAATTAGTATTCCTAGTTCACCTCAGTATTGGAAATACACTAAACATAACAATTATAAAAATTCTCTAAAATTATGTAATTATCCTAGGCAAATCTAAAATTATTTGTTCTACATTGATCTATCCAAACTTTAACAGGATGAAAGCTTTTGTTTTCTGTGTGCAATTCTAAGGAATCATTTAAATACTCCTTTGTATCAATGTAATGTGAGCTACAAGCTTGCATATTATGCTCCTTTTCTTATTGGAGTGAATAATTTAGCCCACAGTAGAAATACCAAATCTTAACTCCATTCTTACATTAACCCAGTGGTGAAATTCTTTTTTTTTTACTACTGGTTCTGCGGGCATGACTTGGTGGGCATGGCAGGGGATGGACATTGCAAAATCTCCATTCCCACCCAACTCTGCCAGAAGTGGTAATTGCTGGTTCTCCGAACTACTGAAACTTTCCACTACCGGTTCTCCAGAACCTGTCAGAACCTGCTGAATTTCACCCCTGCATTAACCCCCTTATTCTTGGGATATGTTTTCTAGCTTCTAGCATTTTGGACATCCAATACAGTGGGCTGAATACAGGAAGTCTTTAACATAAGGGAGCCTGCCCATTATGGTAATAAATTATAAAGTAGATCATCTTGGGATGAATTTGATTTTATGATCTTTTTTTGTAGCAGTTAAGTGGATGTGGCAGTTGTTAAATGAACCCCTTGTTCGTTATGGGACATTTTTGCCCCAAACTGGAATTAAATGCTGTTTTTTGGTAAAAAATGTCATAAATGACAATCATGTGACCTTGGGATGTTGCAAACAGCTGTAATACAAGTCAGTTGCCAAGAACGTGAGATGTGTGACTGTAGCGGGAGAGGCCAGCCATCAGAATTGAGGAACCAGGTCACAAGTACCATTTGGGGGTCAGTTGTAACTTTGAACAGTTGCTAAGCAACTGTTGGTAAATTGAGGACTGCCTTTATATCACTGGTTGACAAACCAAAAGAAAATACAATTATTATCTTCATCATACCGTTTCCCACTCCAGACTAAATACATGGAAATGAGATTTGTAATCCCAGAAAAGAGTGTGTCATGTTTTGGCATTATGGATACTGACTAGTACAACACAAAACATGCAAATACACCACTGCTAATTTAACGATCAAGTTTGGTCCCAATGACCAAGTTGTTAAACTAAATGGCTGCTAAGTGAATACATGGCTAAAAGTTACTGTAAAATCACTGGCTGCTGCAATATAATTCAGATAAAAGGCCTATCCTATGTCAGCATGACTCTCAATCTGTGATGCCTTGTTCTCAGACATACAATATTTAATTGTATATGCACACTGGAAAAACTGAGTCCAGTAAATATTCCACAGCTTTGCTCTTGTGAATGATAATGCCTTCAGCCTCTCTCCCCCCACAAAAACTATGCTATATATGTAATAAATAAATATTTCATACCAAGATCTAAGAGTGTGCTTTTAAACATTTCTCTCAAAGTTTCTGGGTTAAAATTGACAGTGACATATATCATCTTACCAGGCAGTAGGGGATCTTCAATGCATAACATGGATGGTCGATATCCATTAGTCATAGTTTTCATGATTTCTTCTTTGGCAATATAGGCACCCCCATTTTTTATTCTAATGCCAGTTTTTAAGTAATTAAAATTCCTTCCATAGAGTTCAAAAAATTCTATTAGAAGCATTCCTAGATTTTCATCAAATCTTCGAGCATCAATTCTTGGGTGCAACTATTAAAAATAAAAACCACAGGATTTTATTTTATTTCATAGCAAGTTATATTTAAACAGCGAAGGACTGACCCGCGGTGCCTCTGCCAGCAAAAAGGAAGTTCGGGAGGACTCCTCCAGCTCCATTTTCACTGGCAGAGGTTGCAGGAGATTGTAGCAGCCGAAAATGGAGCTCAGGAGCCTGTTTTCTCAGGCAGAGTGCTCAGGCCACCATAGGCGCCCCCCAACATGAGTGATGTCATGCTGGCCATGTCCAGCCTGGACACGCCCACCCCAACCCTCCAAGGTCAAACACAATCCTGATGCAGCCCTCAATAAAATCAAGTTTGACACCCCTGGGATAGATAGTATGCTATGTCTGGTATTATCCAAGATCTGAAACCTCTAGTCCATTACAGATTTTTCACAATTTATATAAATACTAGAATTGATGAAAGCAAAAAGGAGTATTACCATTATAACACCAAAATAGGTACAATATTTACCCAACAAGAAAGTAATTATCTAAAAATTATGGATATAACCCATTATATTCATTATAACAGAAAATACTACTGAAAAGAAGGAATTAGTATGAAATACAAATGGCTCCAGAAGAAGTAGTAATCTCATCAATACATTCTAGACCAATAAGGCTCAATCCTGGTGCCCACCTAAAGAATTGTATTCCATCCATTAAGACCTGTTACATAATGTATTTACTTTATATATTTTGATGGGTTTTCATATATGTAATATTTTATGTGTTTTCATTAAACTACCCTACCATGATACTATTGCCAGAGCTGCTAAGTGTTTATGACAGCAATTTTTAAGTCATCTTGTATGGGAGATGGGCAGCATAAAAATGTAATAAATAAATCTGAAACTCTCAGACAAACCAAATACAGTTTTGGGGCCCCAAAAACTGTCCATTTGTGCTGCAAATGAAAGGCAGAATTATTTCCAAACTTCTTAAAATACAGTGGATTCCCTAAAGAACATACCACAATCCACCATCAAATAATTATAGATAGCCCAATTTAATGAATTAGGTTCATTTACCTGTACAAAACATATCATTTATATAATAATAATATAACAAGCATTTAAGTGAAAAATTGGGCAATTTCTGATACTTATGAAAAAGGACATACCTGTAAGAAGCTAATTGCCATTAAAATTAAGCTGTAGGAGCTAATTCCACCAGTAAAAACCTCATTCAAATCCCTCTGAAGAAGGAATTGCTTTAATACTAAAATCAAGTAAGGCAGCAATGAGTATTTCTGCAAATGAAAAAAACAGTCAGTTTTAAAAGGAAACATTTTTGCTTATGAATGAATACAAAGCCTCTCACACCAAAATAATATCCCATATACAACAACAGGTAGGAAAATGAAGTAGCAAATGTTTATTATCTACATGTTTATTCCTTATAAAAATAGGCAACGGTTTCACTCATTAAAATTTAATAAATAATAGGAAAAAGACAAGGTAATTGCTACAAACATGACACGTAAACTATATGGTACATAAAAAAAAATGAATAAGCACAAGATAATAATTAAAGGAACCCTGTTCTTAACATGCTCTTAATCTTTACCAGATTACTTTACTAATTACTTAATGGCAAACAAACACTCATGCATGTACACTCTGTGTAGACACAGAAAATTTAATTCTGCAATACTAGCATTGCAATATCCCAGTCACATGATCACCATTCACCTGCTATACAACTGGTTTGCGACAAGCAGAGGCAATAAAGGCAGAATTTGTTTAACAACTATGGTGATTTATTTAATGATCGAAGGGGAAGTAAATCTGTAAATCCTTCACAGTTACATGATTTTCCATTTAAGAGACTCTAATGCTTAACAACAGAGTTCCCAGTTCCAGGTTATGATCACTAGGCAAAGAGTCCTTGTATTCACTTCAAATAGCAGGGGCAAAAAAATTGAGTTACAACATCTAATAAATATATTGACAACACAGGAACTTGCATGCAGACCTAGATTCTTTGTTACAGCAAAATATCCTGTTAAGTGTAAAACACATCTTTCCATTTATATCATTAGTCTCTAATCTATCACTAGGCTTGCTCACTAAGAGACCAAGACTAAAGTCACAAGAATTTGTCTGGATTCTAGATGATTATAAATAAGAAGAAAGTTTTGTCTGAAGCTCAGTTTAATTCTGGTGACCTCCTTTCAACAATTACCAATCTACCACCCTAGAAAATATCTGAATTTGCTTTCCAATTTGGTTTGTTTCTCATGAATAAGGGACTAGAGCATGAGCATCCAGTGGATCAACAAGAAGCACAAGCTCTTGTAGGCACAATTTCAGAGATTTTTTACAAACAATCCAAAGAGAATTTTACCATGAATTCTGTTACTTTTCTCTTTATGTTGACACTTTACCAAAGATGTATGGATCTTTAGTAGAAAAAGTCTACTTTTTGGAGGACTGATTATGTGTATTAGTTTGGCAGCTTGGAATTGGAGGCAATAGGCCTGATAGAAAGCAAAATATGCACAATACTTATCATAGAATTTTTCAAGGTTCTATATATATTTTAGTGCTACAGATTTAGGTTTTAAAATGTGGATCCTAAGACTTCAGCCAAAGGAAATTTTAAAATACCCATAATGTCTAAATGAAAAGACTAAAATATTTGATTGAACTGCTACATTTTATATCTGATCTAAACATTTTTCTTTTAAATATATAGCTAAAAATTCTTGAAAGATTATGAGCAGATGTGGGGAAGTATTTCAGAGAGTTTTTGAATATATTTTCTAAGAAGACCAAGAAGTATATAATCCATCAATATCTGTTGTCTGATATTCCAGATGACATTTAACATAAACCCACAATCCGTTAACTTTGCTTTTTTTTTTCAAATTTCAGTTCTAAAGCCAGTAGATCTATCAAGATATATCATTTTTTGTCCTGCTTACTTTACCTTCATGTAGTCTTTGATAAGACGAGCTGCCTTCACACCAGTTTCTACATTAAAACTAATGTCAACTTTCACCTCTGTAGCCTGGTCTGTAAGTTTAATTATTGGTACCTGCAAAAGTAGTAAAATCAACCATTCATATGACATTTGCAGTGAGTGATGAGCATTTCAAACCATTCAAAATATGCAGTTCTAGACAGCACATTTAACGTTTGTTAGCACACAGCTAATATAAATCTATTTCAACCTTTTAAATCAGTACTTAAGTATAAGATGGGCATTTGGGGAATGATTGTTCGTTTTATGTTTTATAATGCTATAAAACTCTTTTTATAAAATGTCATTTATTGTTGTTGCTTTTTATTATTAAGTTTATGTATTATAAATTTTGTATCATGAATGTATTGTTATTTTGCATGCTGTGTTTCAGCTACCATAAGTCTGGAAGATGTTGATGGTATGCAAATTCAATAAATACTCAATGTGTTAGTATTCCTTCATTTTCTCATATTTGTGTTGTAGATGTCAAGAGATCTTCTTTCCAACTTAAATGTCTAATATGGCAGATCCCACTATACTGTACAATCTCCATTACTTAACAACATTTCTTCAATATGGAAGAGCCATTGGTGCTTTAAAACAGCAAAAGTCATAGACTCTTTTGTGCAATATTTAAAATAATTAATTTCTATTCTATTTTACAATGCAGATTACATCATGAAACTCATCTTGACAGACGTGATGAGGTCATTATTACAAAGCATTACAAGTTCTAAATATTTAAACTATATCAGTTATTTACTATCTGGCCAAGAAGCAGTTATGTTTCTGCTACTATCTACACCACTTTCTAGAAAAAAACCTTCCACAATCATTTACTTGAACTATTCTCTAATATGCTTGGGCATACCTTCAGAGTGTTAGAAAACATTTTATTTCAATTTAGTTCTAATATACTAATCAAATCTAATTTTGCAGAGCATGTGATTCAATTGCAGTTTTATTTGCACAGATTTCTAGTCCATTTCTGAACCCAAAATGTTATTGTTTCTTTAAAAGCCAAAGAATTTAGAACTGAATAATTTTAAGAACAGTCTCTTTGTGCACAATCCTATTGTTATTCATTTCCTGATAGAACAATCTAATTCAGCATCCTATTGCCACTGACTATGTAATAGGTAAGAAGATGAGGAAGAACTGGTCTTCTGTGGCAGCCAGGGTTCGTGCTCTCTTGGATTATTTTCTTCCAGTAAATGCAAAGTGCATTCAGCTGTTTATTCTTTAACTTTGATGCAAATGTTAGATTATTAACTCTCCACTGAATTGATTAGTAACCCATCTTGAATACTATGTTCTGAATTAGAAAGTTGGGATATAGTTGGATGAGTTGCAAAATATATTTTGATTCTAATACAGGGAGCGAAAGAGGAGACAAATACACTATCACATTCCCATACTGAAATTCCCATTTTTCTTTAACATTTTTTTGGTCTTTGTCTCCAGTGTACTAACAGGAGCAGAAAACCACCTGCTTACAACAGCATATCTAAAAGGTTTCTTAAAATAAAACCAGAGATTTGGTATCTTAGGCATGGAATGTTCACGGATCTATTCACATCAATGGCAAACATTTCCAAGTGCATTTAAGTTTAGGTTGTTAAACTCTATCTCATTTACAGCAATGTGCTAGTCTAAAAACAGCATGTGTATCTGTTTACTTAGAATTCAAATGGCATACTGAGGCTCTGAACATTACTAATAATATTGGAAATGTAAAGCAAAGGGGAAATGTCACTTTACTTGAGAAGAAAATGACACAGCAATAAAGGAAGAATTGAAGCATATAATATTTTAAAAGAGAAGCAGATACAAGCTAGATATTTTAATAAAGTTTCTACCTACGCAAAAGAAGTTATGACTCACAAGCTAAAGACAGCTTAGTTTAACATATGCCAAGATAAATTTTCAAATGTCAGGACCAGCAAAGCTGGTCACATCATCTTTCAGTGATGTTACTAGGACTTTAATTCAGGATTAGTGTGAAATATATTTCAAACTGAAGATTTATCAGAACATATACATGATTGTTCAGTAAGTATTAAGAATCTCATAATGTGGCTTCGAGGGGAGGGGCTGCCGCCGTCGGGAGCTCAATAAAGCTCCTGCCAGGACTCTGGTTCGTATATCTTATAAGATCTATAGATATCTCCCCTTTCTGGCAGAAAGGGGCAGGGAGAAGGTCAGTCGTTAGGATCTCTTTGTAATTCATAGCTTTTTTTTTGCTGTGAATGGAGAAGAGGTTCAACATTAGCTGAGCCTTTACTCCGGCCAGTTTTCCGCGCTGCTTTTTTTTTGCAGCCTAGGCAGATTGCCTCCCCCCCCAGGACAAAGCTAAGCTATTTAAAAGCCAATCCGGGCGGGGAACATTCCCGAGGAACTTTCTCTATTACTATCTAAAATACCAGCTTCAATTTCGCAAAAGGCTCCCTTTCTTTTTTAACTGCGTCACAAGATGGCGATCTCGTAGCTTTTGTGTTTGATCTGACGCAGCTAGCTGACTCTACCCTCCTGAAGGCTTCTCCGTACTAATTGCTAAAAGATTATCTGAGGGGAGCACAGACTTTGATTTTTGGCTCGCTGGATTGCTTGTCTTTTAATTTTATTCTGGAATGGCTCCCAAACCTAAACAGAAGCGCCTTCTTAATAAGCCGCTACCCTTGTCTCCTACACCCTCCACGGGAGAATTGCTAACACAAGAATTCCTTCTCAAAACGCTTAATGATTTCAGACAGGAGATTAATCAACTGATTTCGGATTTATCTGATCAATTTGATGCTAAAATTGCTCAGGCAAAGCAGGATATGATCGGAGTAATGACAGTCATGACAGATTATATTGCTGAAACGGAGGACAAATTGGAACTTTTGGAAGAAACTAACCTTAATTTGATATCAAAAATTCAATCGTTAGAACAGGAAATTGAATCTGCACAAAAAGAACTTGTCAAATTAAATTATAACAAGACTGCCTTTGCCATACGTGTTAGAGGACTGCGTGAAAACCAACAGGAGAATTTGAAACAGACATTCTTTGAGGCTTTCAGCCGCTTGGTGGGAAGTCCGGGACTCAACTTTGATTGGCAGATTCAAAGAATTTACCGCCAGAATTCCTGGGTAGCAAAACAGCGACAGCTTCCGAGGGACATAATAATATACTTTACTACAAGGGAATCTAGAAATGAGATAACACAGAGGCTCTACGGAAAGAGGTTGAGAATTGACGGGGACGACTTGGTTGTTTTTAAGGAGATACCATTTCAAATGTTAAGAACAAGGAGACAGTATGCTTTCTTAACCGAAGAACTCAGAAACTCTCAGATTTCATATAGATGGGAAGTCCCAGCTGGTATTACAGTTACATTTGGCAACCAAAAACACCGCATTAACTCTGTCTGTGAAGCCCGAAAATTTTACTACGAGACCCTGAAGGCGGGACTTCCTGATTCATCCGGATCTGGGGAGAGACAGGGAGAAGGAGAAGACAAACAGCGAGACACGTGGCTACAAGGTGGAGCGTGCTGCTTTTCTCTTCTGGAAGGGCAGAAGACTAAAGAATAAAGACTAAGCGATGTTTTTAAAGCTTTATGATTTCCGTCTGGGATAAAATGGAAAAGTGGCATATTGATGATGAGACATGGAGACTGAAAGAAGCGTTGCTGATTGGGGACATATATTGTACAGAAATTTTGTCTGAACTCTAACTTTAATTGCGCATGAACTATTCTTTCAGGCGAAGAGAGCGGATATTGTGATCTTTTTGAGTTGCGGTTTGGGACAAACGGAGTTGGGAGGTGCGTGGGAGAGGGAAGGGCAGCGAAAGTTTAATTAGATTATATGGGGCTAGAACGCAAGCTGATGTTTGTTTGAGTTGCTATATTAATATAAGGTTAAGAAAGTTTGGTCGGAGAATCTTCAGGAAAGTGGAGTAAATATAGGAGGAGCAATGAATGTGGATAAAATATATATGTGGATATGGATAAAGGCAGGGTGGAAGGTAAAAAATTTATATGTGGAGGTGGGTAAGGATAGAAAGGGAGGTGTTGGAAATGAAAAATGAAAGAAGTATTTGAGTTAATGGTGTTATAGAAAGGTTTGGATACTTGGATAAAAAAGAGATAAATTAAAGGTTTGAATAGATAGACAAAGCAAGGAGATTTTTAGTTGGGGAATTCTAATTGATCAACTTACCTGGCTCTAATACAGTTTGAAACCCTGCAAGTAGCAAAATAATCGAAATTTGGAATGAGTCACATTGATTAAGATTTATAGATAATGGGAAGCTGTGGTAACGTAGTGGGTTTATGACCCTTTTTGTTTCTTTCTCTTTTTTTGTGTGTGTGAGTGTGGGTGTTTTTTATTTTATTTTTTTTTATTATTTTTCCTTTTTCTTTTTGGCTTTACTTTATCTTACTTTCTTTTAAATTTTAAAGTTAGCTGGCCTTATTATACTTAAATGCTTGTTAAAGAATTATGCCGGGCATGGGACCTGCGAAGCCGTAAGGGGGTTAGGGAGGGGGGATTATAGGGGGGAGGGGGGAGGGTGGAATTACAGTTTCAATCCTTAGAACAATAAGAATTCACTTGTGTACTGTCGTTTTTTTTTTCTTTTTCTTTTTTTTCTTTTTCTACTTTTATTGTAAAAAACAAATTGAATTGTATGGATACACCAAAGTGGGGAGAAGAGGGAAAGAGAAGGGAGAAGTAAAGAGGGAGTGAGAGGGAATGTAAGGAGGGTAAATGGAGGGAGGGGGAGATGTCTGAGGGGGAAGGGAAGTAGAGGGGAATGTTGGAGGGGTGAAAGGAAAGTTGGAGGGGGAGAAGAGAGGGTGTATGGGGGAATGAAGTGTTATGTTGGGGGTTTTTTTTTTTCTTTTTTCTTTGCACAGTATATAAGTGATTGTATAAAATGAAAATGAAAATGAAATAAATTATGAAATAAATAAGAATCTCATAATGCAATCTTTATTGATTTAAATAAAATTATTAGATTGATTTAAGTAATCAATATATTAACAAAAATAGAACTTTCTAGGCATTTTTTGTCATGCAAGATGTTGAAATGGTTTGAAAACAAATAATATGAGTTAATTTAGAGCTAATGCCAACAAATAAGAAAGGCAGGAAAACTGACAGGAATTGGAAAGAACATTTTCACATATGATACTTGTTACTAACTTGCAGTTGGGGAAACTCACAAAAACATGATATAAATAAGCAAGCAATGAACCCAAAGTACAGGTAGTCCTAAACATACAATCATAAGGGAGCTTGCCTGTTACTATCATAAGTTGTGACAGTCATTAAGCAAGATGCACTCATGATTGTCTGACTTAATGACTACAATTCCTGCTCTCCCTGTTTCAGTTGTTAATCAAACATGCAGGTTATTAAGTAGAACATGAGATGCCTCAGGGGATGGAGGAGGCCTTGGGACTCCTGGCGCAGTCTCATACTCTAGCACTTGGTCATAAATTGAGGGCTACCTGTAAAATATAAACCTCTCCGACAATGTAACTTTCCCTCAATAAGGAAATGTTCAGGATAACTTGTTTTCAATTACTTACTGTAGCTTTGTCAAGTACTTTAATCGAATGTGGCTCAGCCACATTGTGTTTCCTTAGGGCTTGTTCTAGCTGCTGGAGAGGTGGGCTGTCCCATTTTCCAAAAACCACTAAATCAATATCACTGTAGATATAAAAACATAGCTAAAGTTATTAGAAACTTAGATATTATACAACAATTATTTGAAGAATAGGCAAATAACACAATTTGAAAGAGAGAGTTTGAAACATACATACAAAATAAATATATCTCTGAATTGTCAAAGCATACATGTTTTTTGTAAAGCTTCCAAGCTGCTTCAAAACTGTTTTAACTATATCTGCAGGCTGATCAACAATTCAAATGCTTTAACAATTGGAAGATAGATCTTTATTCACATGCATGTTGCAAAATACCTCTAATTGTTTGTACAGTCCATATACACTACTGTGTCAATTTAATAATATTTAATGTAATGATATTTAAATAGGAACTCTAGGGAAATATTTAATTTCCTTTGAGTCGGGAACAACTAACACGTATGTGTGATGGGAACCTTTACCTTTACTTTAATGATAATATGTTAGTTATTCATTCCAAATTAAAAATTTAATAGTGTAATATATACAGCAGCATTTCTCTAGTCCCAAGACATATTGGACTACAATTTCATCATTTCCCAGTTAATTGGGTTATCAAAAATCCTACTCCAATATGTTTGGAAGGCACAAAGCTAGGGAAGGATAATAAAAAAGTTAAAAATGCTACAAAGCCTCAGCCTAAAAAAACCTTCCATGACAACTAATACTGGTATTTCTGGGATTTTAAAACTTCAAGTTGATTGTTCATAGGTTTTTTTTTATCCTGAAAGTTGTAGTAGGATAATATTAATGTTCTATATGTTCACACGATTGTACAGAAGATGATAAATTAGAAATACTAGCATCGCTAGAGATACAGTACTCTAATGTTGTTGATGTAACTATTTTTCAGGTGTGCAGCTAAACCTGAAGAATCAATATGCAGTTAAAATTAAATAAGATCTCTTTTCAATTCTGTCAATTTTAAAGAGACTAAAATACAATTTATGTACCTTACTGCATAGAAACCTAAGTTAATGAAAACAAAATCATTGTGTTATTCCTTCTCTTCCTGTTTTTTTTGTTTTTACTGTGCTCAATATCCCTTTTTTTCCTGTACTGATTTCTTGATAACCAGTGAGGCTGGAGTGGTAATGTAAGTCTTTATATGGTGCCATGTAAATTTTTTGTTACTATTACATAATATTAGAGCCAACAGTACAAGTGAAAAATTTCCGGACTCACCTTGTTGGCAGATAAAGTCCTGTACTAAAACTTCCAAATATCTGAACCTGGAAAAGAAAAACATCTATATTGAATTTAATTGCTTAAAATTTCTAAAATTAAAATATGTGTGTGGTCAAAGTTAAAATGGTGTACAGAGGATCAACTTGAGGTAAGCTTACATCAGCTGTAGGCCAAAGTTCTTTGATGACAGTTTCTATTCTTTTCACAACTTCTCGTCTCATAACTGCTTCTTCAGGACATGGGGACATAAAGTCATAAAAGTCAATTATTTCTTCATGGAGCCTATGGGAAGAATTAAAAAAAATCAGTGGAACAGAAAGAGAACCAAATGAATTAATCTACTGGTGACTGGGGATGCTGATCTGGATTTGCAAGTAGAATATTTCAATTTCAGTTGCATTCTAGGATTCCATCTCCAAATATATGTTTTTCTAGAAGTTGAACAATAAAAAGTTTATAAAGAATCAGATCTGATTTTGTAGTAGACATGTTAAATCTAAATCAAGCCTAAGGTTTCCATACTTTGCCTCACACAAGCCATACTTCTCTTCATTCACCTCTAGCATATTTGAGATCACTTCACATATGTATGCAGATGACAGAAAATTATCTGTCCATGTTAATCATCTATCAATCTCTATCATCATAGTTATTATTATTATATTATTATTAAATAATTATTTAGATTTATATCCCATCTTTTTCTTCAGGAGCATAACGCAGTGAACATACTGTCTCTCCTATTGTTTTCATTACAATAACCATATGTGATATAGGCTGAAAGAGAATGACTGGTATAAAGTCACCCAGTAAACTCCTATAGTCAAGGACAGAATAGCATCTGTGTCTAGCTAATGTTATACAGTAAAGAGAATACTTTCATATTCCTTATATTTCTTGATAAACACACACATAAATTAAGCTATATAAAAAGTAAATTTATGCATGGGATCTGCAAAATGTTAAAAGTGTACAAGAGTAGCTAGACTTATTAGAAAGTACATTTCTGATCACAAGAAAATGGACCCAACACACCCAAAATTAATTCTATCTCATACAACTAGGAGATGGAGACTTCTTTCTGTTCCATGGAAGAAATCCCATGAATTTCTTCAGTTAAATGTACTGACTTCAAATGAGTAGTTTAATTCTTCCTTTATCATGAAAAGCAACAAGGATGATTAGGGGGTGGAGGCTAAAAATTATGAAGAACACTTGCAGGAATTCAGTATGTCTAGTGAAAAGAAGGACTACGGGAGACATGATAGTAGTGTTCCAATATCTGAGGGGCTACCACAAAGCACTATAAGGCAAGACAAGAAACAATGGATGGAGGAAAGCAATCTAGAACTAAGGAGAAATTTCCTAGTGGTGAGAACAATTAACCAGTGGAATGCCTTGCCTTTAGAAGTTGGGAGTGCCTCATCATTGAAGGCTTTTAAGAAGAGACTGGACAGGCACTTGTCTAAAATGGTATAGGGTCTCCTGCTTGAGCAGGGGGTTGGACTCAGTTACGTGCAGTCAGGGGAGGCAGGGCCTCACCACTGTCATCATGAAAAGAAAAGAAAATGTAAAAGGAAAAAGGCTGAGCTAGTTGCTGCCAGTCATCATGGATGACTCTGCTTAGTGCTTAACTGTTTGAAAAAGCCTCTAAAAAAGCGCCCTCTACAGGAGGAGGCAGGAGAACAATGTGCCTCATCTAGTCTGACAGGCATTTTATGATCACTCAAGTAGAGTTAAGCAAGGGTTAAAAGCTGAAAAATTCCTGACGTAGCTGGTTGTGGAATTCTGGAAGTTGAAGTCTACAAGTCTAAAAAAATTTGTGTCAGTGCCTCACCAGCCATAAACCTCACCGCACGTCACTGGTTGGACTAGAAGACCTCTAAGAACCCTTCCAACTCTGTATTTCTATGTTCTACCTATTCTACTTGTAAATGATAAAATACATGGGAACAACATAAAACAATGAGCATAATACATTCACTCATATATTGCTGCTTGGATAATCTCCTGGCATATAAATATAATAAATGAAATGAAATGAAATGAAATATTTCCCCTCCTAGCTGCATCTTTCAGTGAACAGTAAGGTACTTCACAGTAAGTTTAACTATTGTCCTTGTTCATCAAAAATTGAAGAAACAGAAAAAGGGATATATTTAAAACAATAGTATTTTCAAGGTGAAATACATAATTGCTCTTTGGGAAGCTGTGGCACAGGAAGGGAGCAGTACCTTGTTAGCTGTAAAGACCAGTACAGGATATTTTCTCACCTACTCTGTTAATTGTGGAAAGTTTAATTACTACTGATATCCTGTTTGCAAGAGAGATGTCAGTCTTTCATGTCCCCAAAGTACATTGCTTGTCAGATCCTCAGAGCCTAAGCTCATCCCCCTTGAACCAAAAAGCTGGAAAGCATAATCTCTTGTGTTCAATGAAATAAGGAAATTCATTTGAGGTATGAAGCAGGGATAAAGACCAGAAAACTTGTCCTCATGGAACCTCCCACCAGCTGAAAGCATTCCATCTCTTACCACTCCAAGGATACTAAAGAACAGATTTAACAAAGTTGGTGGGATTTTGTCTAATGGGTTTGAGGGAATATTAAGAACTTGAGTACTGTACTAATGATGAGTACAGTGTAGTACATGGTAGATCACCAAGGATGACTGAGGATGAGACACATTCATGCCTAAGCAATTCACATGAAGGTTGTCTGAGGAAGGTGCTATTTGTTGGTACCAGACAACTAGATCTAAAGCATCTGCAGCCTGATTGTTGCTAGCCTTTCCTTCAACTCTCTCCTTAGAAACTGCAATAATTCAGGGATCTCTATTATCAGTACCAAAGATTTGACTTTTGCATCATCATTCAAACATGTACCAAACCATCTAAAAGAATATGGCCTTTCGTTGGTTTCCATTGTTGAACGTGAAGGTTTCGGGCTTGCTTTGTTAATTTTTAGCATAGCTGTTGTTACTTTTGAGTCTCACTGCAACATAGGATGTCTGAACATTTCAGGAATTACTCCTGTTTACTGCTGTTTAAAAGGGGAAAAAACATGATCTCCTGATCTAGAAAGATTTGACTAGAATTTCCTAGTCCCCAAACAGCTTAATTTGAATGGCACTTTGAGAAGTGCTGCATAAGGCATGAGTTTTCCTGTCAACCATGGTACCACTAGGGTAGATCTGTTGTCTTGGAATTGAGAAAAGAAGCATTTCACATGCCTATTGTGTACTGTCATGAACACGTCAATATATCTCCATATTCTTGGAAAATTCTTCAGATATCAGACACATTTTCCTCCGCTCTTGTTTGTTGATGATCATTGTTGACTCATAATGGGATCATTATCCACTATGAGTCTTGGCCTACCTTGGAAGTTTGCCGTCGTCCCAATCACTTAAGATTGGCATATTTGGTCATCTGGTTCCTGATCAGTTCCAAGTGGCATTCCTACTGCCAAATTGCCTGGGACTATTCTAGCCTACCAATGCAGGGATTGGATTACCTTGCTTGGCAATGTTATATGCAACTGAGTTCAGATGGTAATCTGATTCTGAAATGAGAGAGGGAATCACTACAGTGATCTTGCTCTGTAACCTTGCCAGCTTCAGATGTGCGAACATTCTGCATGCTAGCCTTTCTTTCCTGGCTTCAAAAAGCATTCAACATATAAAGATGGTCCTCTGTGTTCTTAAATGCTACATAAGAACTGCCACTGCTTTAAGGAATATATTGGGAGGGAGGGCGGTTGTGCCAGCTTGAAAATGAGCACCTGTAATCTTCAAACTTACAACCATTCATTTAATGACCACTCAAATTTACAACAGCACTGAAAAAAGTGACTTACGATCATTCTCACACTTATGATTGTCATAGCATTCCCAGTCATGTGATCAAACCTTGGGCACCAGCATATATTTATGATAGCTACAGCATGGATTTGATTTAAATCAAGTCAATTTAAATCATAATTTTAAAGAGCAACTGTCATCTCTGCCCTGCAGCAGCTCCTCCTCTAACCCACTGTTGACTCACCGACAGTCTCATTCACATAATGGGATGGCTGGTGATGCGGCAGTGACACAACAAGGTGAGGGGTGTGGCAGGCAGCAGGTGAGTGACTGCCCGCTAACAGGCACTGCTGGCTGGATCTGAAATGAAAGGTGTTCTCTACATGTAAGGACTCATTCTTTTAGGTAGTTAGAATCTTTAATTGCAAACAAAATGAAGGTTTCGGATTTAGCTTGCAGAGCTTGGATTCATTGAATGAGTTCCCCAAAAATGTAAATATTGCGGAATATACAGCCTCATGCTATATAACTAAGCTCCATTTCATGCTGAATAAACTAAATTAGTAATGTATCTTAGATAGAAAACTATCTTTAAATAGATTTTTCTCCAAAAACATTTCATTCAAATAAATTTGATAAAAATCCAATTTAAATAAAAAATCCGATTTAAATCAAAAAGTCAGATTTTTTAATTATTTTTAAACAATCATCAATTTTTATCCACCCTGGTCAGAGTGATATGATTGTCATTTGACACCTTCCCAGATGGGGAAAGTCTGACAAGCAAAAGTCAATGGTAGAAGCCAGATTTGCTTAACAATTGCACGGTTCACTCAACAAATGCATACATTTGTTTAATAACCATGGCAAAAAAGCCTGTAAAATTAGGAGTGACTCACTTAACTGCTTTGCTTCACAATAGAAATTCTGGACTCAATTGGGGTCATAAGTTGAGAAGTATCTGTATTCTGAACTGAATGAAACAGAGCGCTCTTGTATGAAACCTATGAAACCACTAGTAGGTGATTCTGATTGAGACTTTTATATAACAAACCTACTGATCTAGGAAGTAGGATTGCCTCCACTTTTGATTTCAGTACTTTCATCCTTAAGTTTCAATGCCTAATAATATTATTCTAAGACCCAAAGTTAAGGATAATCTTTCCAATATCTATTGTTCTTCGCATTGTGTGGGGGGGGGGGGGGGAACATGATGAAGACATCTGAGATATGCAATTTGTTATGAGATGTTCTTGGAGACTTTTATTTTTCACACTTAAATGTCCATCTTTCTCAGATCCCTCACCTTTAGCTTTGATATGTGTGATATTCATTTGTATGAACTCTACTGCATATTCTGCCTGGGTACCAGCACTCATCTGGTCTGACAGCAGGCCAGAATTTCTGCAGTTAAGTGATCCCTTAGGAGTAATAATATCATCTTGAAGAGTATTTTCCTTGGTCTTTGCCATTTTTAGCAAACAGTGCTTTGTTGAGACTGGAAGCTGAAATATGTATTTCCTTTTCTGCTTCCTATCCAAAAGAAGGTAGAAGCTTTGATCCTGATTTGAAAACATGATTCAGGACTTCTATTTGCTTTCCTCCTTAGAGCTTTGGGTAACATTTCTTCCTATGTGACTGCTTCTTTGAGTAGCTTCTTCCCTATGTTTAACTTTCAATTTACTAGTGATTTAAATCAGATTTAAATCGTGATTTAAATCAGATTTAAATCAACTTGATTTAAATCAAATCCACCCTGTAATGTTGACTATGTGAGTGTGGATTTTGCTCCCTGTTCATAGGTCAAAATCCACCCTTATTTGCATTGATCATGATGACTAATATTTGTACACAAGCAGACAACCAGGTTCAAAGCATCCCTGGGCTACATATGTTCTCTTGCTTTCCTTATTCATTTATTGATGTACTTTTTACCAGGCTTCCATGCGGCCCACTTTTTGCCCCGCAAAGTGTTGCAAGAGGACTGGATTGGACTGGATTACAATAATGTGGACCCAAGTAAGTGCCTGATCTGGATAGAAAACAAGCAACATCCTATGTTAATACTACAGTTTAATGCCAGATTTTACATACTTCAGGTCCATTTAATCTATAATCAACAGTCTATAATTGACAGCCATTTCTATTTACTATCCTGGAAATTTACCTCTGCTATTAAGTCTTGTTTTATCATGTTATTTATGTGATTGTATTTTTATTGTTAGTTGAATAATAAAAATATAGTAGTATAAATAGCTTTTCTGCCTGGAAAAGCAATTTACTATTAAACAATGGGTATAAATTTAGAAATAAAAAGTTTAGTGGAGTATGAAGAATAAGTAATAAATGTTTGCCAGTAATATCTAGTAGAAGAGATAAGAAAATGGTTATAATAAAGAACTGTGGAAAGAATTTTTTTTACCTTTCTTGCCACAGTTGTTAAGTGAATCATTGCAGTTGTTAAGTTAGTAATACAGCGGTTAAATAAATCTGGCTTCTCCACTGACTTGACTTGTCAAGAGGTTTCAAAACGTGATCCCATGACCCCGGGACACTGCAATCATAATAAATATGAATCAACTACCAAATGTCTGAATTTTGATCACATGACCATAGGGATATTGCAACAGTTTTATGAAAAACTATCATAAGTCACTTTTTTCAGTGCAATTGTAACTTCCAATAGTATCTAAAGGAACGGTTGCAAGTCGAGGACTACTTGTACTGGCATAATTAAGCTTCTCTTATATCTGTTTACCCATGTATGTATCTCTATATCAAGCAGAGGGCTTCCACCATGAAAGAGGAAGATAGTAGCCCTGCTTTTCTAGGCAGATTTCCTTAATGATTTTGAGAAGTCCATCTTCAGCAACCAAGAAAATTCTCAAGCAGAGTTCTAATCAACTTCTTCCAGAGTTACTATTCCTCATACCCAGTTTTTATGCATATAAAAAAGCCAGAATATGAAAAGCAAACAAATACTTTGATAGAAGTTGGCATTAAGTTTTATTTATTATTTGTAAAATGTATTGGCCGCCCATCTTATCACAATCTTGCAGGCACTACTGGCCTTTCCTCAACTAAATATCTCAGTAGGATACACCAAGAATATGGTTTGGAAAGGTAGCACTATGTTAAACTAACAATATATTTTACCTGTAAATTGGTCTGTTAATACTCAACAGTAGCTTGCATTGGAAATCAATAAGAATCTAGGCCATGGATAAAATATGAGACAGCTACTTCAGAAAATTAAATATAAACTGGGGATGTCACATTCAGATTTGGATTATATGTCCAAAGAAGAATCACAGAATGTTGCAATTTGCTTTGTACATTTACTTTCAAGTGCATCAATTTGCATGAGCATGAGGAATATGATTGGTGCTACCAATACATTGATTTACCAGAGTTACGAATGAAGTCACATATACATATACTTGCAAAAATCTTATGACACTCCTACACTGTGCATAAGGAATCATACATGCACTCAAGCACATATTTAATTTAAACTTTATTACTGAAACTCATCACATTTGTTTACCATAGCAACTGATTTATCATCTTCTTAGGATGATGTTTTAGGGCATAATGGCTCTGTATATTCAGAAAATTCTTAGTAAAGTATTGTCTAGGTTCAAAAAAAATTACAGTCCTGAATTAGTTTTAACTGGCTTGATAGGTAACTGTTGAACTCTCAATAGTTTGTAGTGTTGTTTAATATGAGAGTATTTTATTGCTCCAAGTTTATATTAAATTGTTTTTAACACTGGCAGGGCAAGACACTAGAATATAAACTGACAGCAAACCCCATTCCTTATTAGTACTGATGATGTTACTTAGTTTGGGTAATGAAACATCTGCTAGAAAACAAGCAAGCTCAGAGAACACCAAGGATCCTTCAATTGTTTTTAAGAAACACTGTTTACTGTGTATTGTTAATGTACCATTCTCTTGGCTGTTTCAGGAGAGAGGATGATATAAAGTTGACATAAACTTGAGAGATGTACTTGATACAGGTGCTTTGATTATGGAATTCCTTTCCTATCCTAGTTATATTAATGAATATAGATTATTCAGTCAACTAAAGATTTAATTATCAATGCTTTTGGCTGTACTTAAGACATTGTCTCTTTTAATAGACTTTGATTGCTATTGTGGTTGTTTTTAGAATTGTAACTTTTTGAAACATTGTTTAGTTTTAACATTTTAATATTGTACAGGGCAGTGATAGCTAACCTTTTTTGGATGGTCTGCCAAAAGCGAGGGGAGCGCGGGGGGGGACGTGTGTGGGCGTGCCACACCCATAATGCTATGTGCGCGAACCCCCCCCCCTGCTTTTGGTATGCTTTTTTCACCCTCCCCAGGCTCCAGAGGCTTTCTAGGAGCCTGGGGAGGGAGAAAACAGCCTCTCTTGCCCCCCGAGGGCTTCAGTAGCTTCCCTGAAGGCTCCGGAGGGTGAAAATCCGGCCCTACGTGCAAACCAGAAGTTCAGCAATGGACTTCCGGTTTGTCTGTAGGCAAAAAACAGCCCTACGGACAAACCAGAAGTCCATTCCTGAACTTCCAGTTTGCCCGTACAGCTGGTTTTTCGCGCTCCAGAGGCTGCAAGGAAGCCTCTGGAGGGTGAAAAACAGCCTCAAAAGAAGGCTGAAGTCAGCTGGCCAGCACGCGCATGGACGCTGGAGCTGACAGAGCAATGTCTCACGTGTCTCACGTGCCCTAACAAATGGCTCCGCGTGCCACCTGTGATACGTGTGCCATAGATTCACCATCACAGGTATAGGGTGTTGGTTCTGTCTTACTGTAATAGCAATCTTTGCTTTCTTTTAATGTTTTTTTTACAAATATATAATGAATAATTTCATAGTAGAGTATTAAAACTGAATATACAGGCTATGATCTTTTTAAAAAAGACATCAACAACTAAAAGGCCACACACAACCAGGCACCGTATAAATACCACACACAGAATAGCCCATCTGCTACAGAGAAGTTCCCTGAGGATGGGCTCCAGCATAAGCTCAGAAGACTAAACCTCTAGTCCTGATAACCAACCAAGATTGGCTCCTGCAACCTTTTCCTAGGACATGTATATTTGGCTTCATTTGAAATGAATAACTTTGAAAGTGTCAGATAATACCTAACAATTAAAAATTAATGTGACCCATCATAACAGTGATGCCAAGAAGGAAAGAGCTATTTATAAACATTGCAAGCACAATTATGCTAACAATGCCAGAAGAATCAAGAAATACTTGATAACAAAAAGAAACAGTGCTGAAACTATATAATAAAAGCGATATACAAAAAGTTAATTAATTCCAGAAAGTTAAATGAGCAATAAGGTTAATATTTTCTCAGGTGGTCTTCTACTATGTTATTATATTTGTTGTCTGTTATCTGGCTTGCTTATTTCTTCAAGCTAGTTTTCCAATATTATTGCATGTTAATTTTATAGCTATATTACAACATATTCTTTTAAAAATTAAAATATTTAATACCATTAAATACAAGAAGCCCACAAAATGTTCTACAAAAGCATCTTCTTCCTTGCATGTGGTAGAAGAGATACCAAAGATCTAACAACAGTAGATTCTGGTAAAATAAAGAGCATTCAATTCAACTGAAACAAAAAGGGGAAGAGATAAGCATATGAAAATATCACCATTCTTATTTTATATTTCAAATGTGCTTGTAGAAGTCACAAGCACTCTCAGTCTGGTCACTGGTGGACTCCTTCTCCATTGTGACAAAACTTTTTTGGGGGAAAAGAATGGATGTTACTTGAAACAAAAAAATAATATAAGTGACTTTACGGATAACCACAGTAGAACTGGTAGCATTTTTGTTACTTCAGAATAAGAGAACTAAATTCTGTTAAAATGGATGACTTGAAATCATGGCAAATTGTTTTAAGCATATTAAAATTAATTCAAGAGAAATATGCTGTTGCATTGAAATTAAGAAGTATAAGAAAGTAATTTATTATGAATTTGCTCAAAACATTATTGAATGCAATATCCTTATCAAATGTTATATTACACGTAAATTGTTCCTTAACAATTATAGTTATGATGGCACTGAATGAGCAGACTTATATCTGGTCCTTGAAGTTGTGGCTAGTGCAGCTTCCCCAAAGTCACATGACCACAATTTTGTTGCTTGGCAACTGCCTCACAATTGTGATGGTCGCAATGTCCCACAGTCATATGACTGCCATCTATGACTTTCACTGCCAGCTTCTAGCAAGCAATATCAATGGGGAAGCCATTAGGAGGTTAAAAATGGACTTGTAAATTCACGCTTAATTATAATGCAGAATATGCTTAACAAAAATGGAAAAGTCATGTGATGTTACACTTTACAACCAAATTGCTTAGCAACTGAGTTGCTGGTTCCAATTACCATTGTTAACTAAGGACTCTGTACTCTTCTTTTTAGGGCTGATCTAAACTATTTATTAAATGTGCATGCCTGCCATCTCTCAACAACTCTGGACAGCTCAGCAGAAAAAGTCATCAAAAACAAGAAAAATAGAGCAAGAAACAAAATAAAAGATGGCAAGGAGAATAAAATAAACATACAGAATGAAAAAGAATCAAACCAACAGTCCAAGGGGAATCCGGTCATCCTTGTCAAAAGCCTGTGAAACATCAGCAGGTTGGTGTTGGACTAAAATAGTCTAGACATAAAGTAAGTCTCCTGTTTGAGTGCCTCTTGGCTCCATTTTCTCCCATTTTTATTTAAAATTTATACAAACCTATGAGGGAAGTTATCCATTAGCATGGGAGTGCAGTCTCATCATTATGTTGATACTCAATTGTGTAACACTGCTCTTAGCTGACCAAGTGTTTGTCAAGGTTTTGGCCCAATGCCTGGATGTCAGAGACGACTGAATGGAGAACAGGCTTCAGCTCAACTGTAGTAAAAGACCAAGTGGTTGGAGCCCCTAATTCTAATGGAGATATTTCCTTATTGGGGGAATCCTAAGTGGGGATTTATACCTCCCCACTTAAAATTGAATATAATTTGGGAGCTCTTTTAGCTCCCAAAAGCTCGTTTAGTTTTTGCTGGAGTGGATGACATCTGTGGCCCAGAGAGCTTTCATACAATGTTTGTGTTTTGTGTACCAATTGTACATTTCTGATTTGGCAAATTCTGTTTATGGTCAGTCATGCTTTATTGCTGCCAAATTAGTGCAATTCATTGAACATGGCACTACCCTTATAAACTATCCAGAAGCTACAATTATTCCACAATAAAGCTGCACAGGTACTTGTGTACACACCTCAGTACATCCTCTTACTGTATTTTTCAGACTATGAGATGCTCCGGATTATAAGACGCACCTAGCTTCTGGGGAGGACAACAAGAAAAAAAAATCTTCCTCTGCCTCTCAGCAATTTGCCTCCTTGCAGCAAACAGCAGTCAGCTTCAGCACAGCCTGATTTAGCACGAGCAGCTGATTGGCGGTTGGATCTGCCTCCCGGAATACCGCCTATCAGCTGTTCCAGGTTGCAGGGATGGCTGCCACCCATCACCATTTCTGCCCATCACCACCTCTGCACGCCACATTTTTGGCCTCTGTGCACTCCAAGTGCCCCGTTTTTGGTCCATTCCAGGTGGCGGGAATAGGCGGCAATCCCTGCTGCTTGGAATTGGCTGAAAATGAGGTACATGGAGGTGGAAAACAGGACACACAGAGGCTGAAAACGGGACATGCGGAGGTGGAAAACAGGACACGTGGAGGCTGAAAATAGAGCACATAGAGGCAGCAATAGATGGCGGTGATCCTTGCAGCCTGGAACAGCTGATAGGTGGCCTTCCAGGAGGCAGATCCAACTGCCAATCAGCTTCTTGTGCTAAATCAGGCTGTGCTGAAGGCCAAAGGGGGGGGGGGCCTTTGGCAACATATGCGGTATAAGATGCTCAGACATTTCCACCCATTTTTGGCTGTGTCTTATACACCGAAAAATACGGTAACTACTTCATGCTCTATCTCCCATTAGGCTCCTGAGTCCAATGAAAGTTACTGGTAATCACACATAAAGCCCTATGTAACAGGGGGACTAGGTTACTGCAGGACCACCTTTCTCAGATCACCTTCTATTGTCCCACATGTTCACAGGAAAGGCTCACTTCAGATTCCTTCATTGAAACAATGACATCTGATAGCACATAAGAGGTATGCCTTTTCCAGTACAGCACCTATCCTCCTCCTTCTTCCAGCATATATTTAGTCCCAATGTTGTTGGCTTTGAGAAAGATATTAAAAAATTGCTTTCCTTGCATATTGGGGACAGGATAATAGAAGATCCCACTTACAGCTGGAATTTTAATTGGGTCTCAATTTTTTTTCTTTCCCGAATTAAAACATTTTAAATTGATGTATGTCACACAGATTCTAAGCTGTGCTATCATATGAAATTATTAAATAACCAATAAATATGAATTTTTGTCGTTACACTTACAGACTTAGCATGTTGTTTATTTTTAATTTTTAATAATAGCAATAGTAATAGATGCCCTTCAATGCAATCTGAAATCATCTGGATCACCACTTGAATATGATCGGCATTGACAAAACACCATCAGTTAATTGCAAAGAGAGCGTTATCTGGAATAGCTTACATCTTGAATAATAGTTTTTGCACCATCAAACAATAACATCTGCATATCCCAGGTTCTTGGGAAAAACTCAAATGTCAAATCTAGTCTAATTATCTGGTTGACAGTGTGACCAATTATAATAACTTAAAACTTTTATGTCACCCAAAGTATAGTAAAACTTTGCTTTGGATCACATTCCTGTGAAGCAGTGGTGGGTTCCTGCCAGTTCTACCCTCTTCTACAGAAAAGGTTCCACAAATCTACTGTGCTGTTTAGAACAGATTCCAGATCCCTCCCCCGCCTGTCTGCACCATGCTTGCCCCGCCCACCACTCACTGATTGGCTGGCTCACCAATCGCCCCGCCTGTCTCTAAGAGTCCTATCTAAACCTTAAAGTCTTAAAGCTGTCAACTTTGAAAATCCCTGGGTTTTTTTTTCTAAAGGGTTAGGGGTGCAAGGGTCGTGTAACTTGACAGCTTTAAGACTTGCACACTTCAATGCCAGAGTTCCTGAGCCAAGATGACTGGAGGAGGAATTCTGGGAGTTGACGTCCATAAGTCTTAAAGCTGTCAAGTTTGAACACCCTTGGAGGTATTTTTTCTAAAGGGTTAGGGGAGCAAGGGTCTTGTAACTTGACAGCTTTAAGACTTGCATGCTTCAAATGCCAGAATTTCTGAGCCAACATTTTTGTTGCTAAGCAAGAACGTTGTTAAGTGAGTTTCACCACATTTTACAAGTTGGCCACGGCCACCCAGTCACATGACTGCCAAGCCACTCCCACAAAGCAGGCCACACCTACAGAAGAGGTTCTAAAAAAATTTGAAACCCACCACTGCTGTGAAGGTATTGTATATTTTACTTTTTACCCATACTGAACTTTCTAATACAAATTAGAATTTTCAAAAGCCTATTTGGCTAGTTAGGTATTCAAAGTGTCTCAGGAATTATACTTAAAATATATTTACGCTTTTAAGTACATTTAAAACTACATGTAAAACATGTATTCCTATGTTTCAAAAAAAGCAAGATATAACACCTCTTTTTTTTTTACTTAAAAAGCAACCACTAACTAACTATTTTAGGCATCATATTAAGTACAGGTAGTCAACTAGGATAAAAGTTGTGAGAACTCTCCCAATTGCCAAGTTCCAATGGCCATTTTCTTTCCCACAGTCACATGGCCACAGTTCATCAACCAGTTCGCATTTTCAGCATCTTAGTGTCACACAATTACAATTCATATTTTTGCCAAAAATCAAAGTTTGACATCCAATTTTTGCCCAAAATTCGGGGTAGAAAAAAATGGGTTCCCTTAACAACTGCCATAAAAAAAATGTCAAGTCACATGATACCCTAAAGTACAATCATCACAAGTTATGACAGTGACGGGCAAGACTCCATTACAGTTTTAAATCAAAGACTACCTGTATGCTTATAAAAATTTCAAATGTCTTCTGATAGTTAATGTATTAATGAGCCAAGGTGGCGCAGTGGTTAAATGCAGCACTGCAGGCTACTGCTAGATCAGCAGTTCAGCGGTTCAAATCTCATTGGCTCAGGGTTGACTCAGCCTTCCATCCTTCCAAGGTGGGTAAAATGAGGACCCAGATTGTTGGGGGCAATATGCTGACTCTCTGTAAACCGCTTAGAGAGGGCTGAAAGCCCTATGAAGCGGTATATAAGTCTACTGCTATATTAAGTAGGCTAGTTGTTAATGATTGAGACTAGCTGTATATAATGTGAATGTATGGTCACTTCGACTTCATGGTATTGGACCTGGTACTTGAGAGACCGCCTGCTGCCAATTACCTCCTCTAGACCGATTAGATCCCACAGATTAGGCCTCCTCCGAATTCCATCCGCCGGCCAGTGTCGACTGGCGACTACTCGGAGGAGAGCCTTCTCTGTGGCCGCTCCGACCCTCTGGAACGAACTCCCCGTGGAGATTCGAACCCTCACCACCCTCCAGACCGGAATTCCGCCCAGCCCTTAAAACCTGGCTATTCCGACAGGCCTGGGGCTAAAAAGCTTCTACCCCTTTCTCGAATGGTATGACTGTTGTGTGTTTTAAATTATGTATTGTTGCATGTTGTTTTAAATTTTTTGTCTGTATCCCCCTCCCTTAGTTGAGTTGTGAGCCGCCCTGAGTCCCCTTGGGGGGGGAAGGGCGGCATATAAATAAAATAAACTTAACTTAACTTAAACTTCATGGTTCTGCATTGTTTTAAATGTAAAAGTTATAAAAATTATAATAATTAGGTGGCGCAGTGGTTAAATGCAGCACTGCAGGCTACTGCTAGATCAGCAGTTCAGCGGTTCAAATCTCACCGGCTCAGGGTTGACTCAGCCTTCCATCCTTCTGAGGTGGGTAAAATGAGGACCCAGATTGTTGGGGGCAATATGCTGACTTTCTGTAAACCGCTTAGAGAGGGCTGAAAGCCCTATGAAGCGGTATATAAGTCTACTGCTATTATAATTTATAATTATAAAAAAATTATAAAAATATTTTTGAAAAAAAATTCATATGCTTTCTGAACAGAATCTTGAATTGAGAAGTATAGTGGACCGAGCCAACCGCTTCCTACTCAAATTATGGCTCCAAAAGTATTTCCCTAACTCTTATTAGTACTAAAATTTATCCACAGGACAAACAGCAACCTTTAAATACTATCTATAGAACAAACCCAGAGAGACAAACTAGCTTTCTCGCCATCACAACCCCATTATCCCCATGCAAACTGAATCTAGGATTTCGCTAAAAGAAAGTCCGTTCCCCTATTTCCCTTGACCAACATCCGACTCTGGTTCGCCTCAATTGGGAAAATCGGTTCCCCTATTTCCCTTGACCAACATCCGACTCTGGTTGGCCTCAATTGGGAAAATCGGGGTAGCGGTGCAGGGCAACCGAAAGGGCAAAACTGTGCGGGGGCTTCGATACTCACCCTTGTATACCTGAGCTGTATTGCCTATTTTTCCAAGGCGTGCCTAGAGCGAGGGCGCAGCCGGCCTGGGCTGGAGGAGAGCAGGGGTCGCTTTCGCCAGCTGGGCCGGTCCCTCTGTGGACGGTGCCGACACAGCCGCTGGAAAGCAGATAGTTCATCCCATACGTGCTGGCCTTGTTCTCTCGTTTCCTGCGCCCCGGGTGGTACTGGTGGTGGTGGTGGTGATGATGATGGTGGTAGTAAAGGGGATGGGGAGAGGACGGGGTGGTAACGGCCACGCCGGAGGCCCGCGGGGCCTGCCCTACTTCCTCCTCCTCCTCCTCCAGCTCTTCTTGGTTCCCTGAATTCACTTCAGCGGCGCCTGCCAAAATTTTGCCCGAGGCCGGAGGCGGCCCAAGTCCGGGCCGGACGCAGGAAAGCGACGAGGAAGACCCACCGCCGGGGCTGTCAGCACCAGACTCGGCCGAGGAGTAGGACGAAGAGAAGGAGGAGGAGAGGGACGCCGACGGGGCCTTCTGGAGGAGCAGCAGCCGCGGCGGCGGCGCTCGCCTTTCCGCGCTCTGCGCAGCAGGAAGAAAGCGCAGGGAAGCCGGCTTGGAAATCAGCTGAGGAGACGACGGAGCTCCGCCGGTAACAACGGAGGCCTCCGAGCGGGGCGGGGATGGAGGCGCCGCCAACGGCGAGCTAAACCGACAGAAGGAATAGCGGGGGGCGGCCGTCGGCGGGAAGGCAGGCGCAGACGGCGAGGACGCCGAAGAGCCGCCGCCGCCGCCGCCGCCGTTCCGGCCTTGCGAGGTCTCCCAGATCTGCATCCAGAGCGCATTGGCGGGGCCTTTCTGCTCGGGCTGGATCCAGGCAACTCGGGGATCCATCCATCCGGCCCTGCTTCGCAGCCGGTTCAGACGGCCCGTCAGACACGCGCCTGGAAGAGGAGGAGGAGGAGGGGGAGGGGCGGCAACGGCATCTGAGGGCGGGGCGTTTCGGCTGGAGAAAGGGGCGGGGCGACGCCAACGAACAGGACCCAGTGCAATAACCCCCTTAGCCCCCCCTTCTTAAAACCAACGTTGCGCCTGCGCAGTGGCAGTCTTTCCCCGAGGACAGCTCTCTTCAATCCTCCCTGATTAAAGATTAAAAGCGCTTCTAGGCGCGCTACGAGGACGCCCCGATTGCTGGGAAACGAAACTCTTGAGGATGCGATTTTTATTCCTTCCTTTTGGAGGCGGAGAGCATCTGTAAAGTAACATTTACAGCGTTCGGTGGTCAAAACGCCTGGCTTTTTTTGTATATATATATACAAAAAAAGCCAGGCGTTTTGACCACCGAACGCTGTAAATGTTACTTACATATATATATATATATATATATATATATATATATATATATATATATATATATATATATATATATATATATATATATATATATATATATATATATATATATATATATATATATATATATATACACACACACATACATACATACATATGTGTGTGTTTTTATTTGTGCTGATAAATAAATAAAGGGAGACTAGTATAGATCTATTTCAAGCTATTTATACTAGTCTCCCTTTATTTATTTATCAGCACAAATAAAAACACAAATATAACAAAAGGCAACAGTAAAAATATTGGGTTTCTGTCGTGATGGACTCTTGTGACGAGCCGATTGACAGATGTTGGAAGCAGTTAGCTTCCTCCCATAATTGGGGCTTACCAGGGGTTGTGACACACATATGTATGTATGTATGTATGTATGTATGTATGTATATATATGTATATATATGTGTGTGTGTGTGTGTGTATATATATATATATATATATATATATATATATATATATATATATATATATATATATATATTTGCCAGAATGGTCTGAAAGTATTAGAAAAGAATGCAATCGCAGGTTCTTTAAAAACATATTTTTCTTTGATAATGGAAAGTTAGGTAAACTTTGAAAGTGCTCAAGATGTCTCAATCAATGTTCCCTCTAATTTTTTTCAGTGTGAGCAGAAAAGTATAGTGTTTGAGCGGCACATTTTCATGCCTGAGCACCTGAATTTTTTTCACAGATGTCACCTAAGACAACAAGGAATTCAGTATTATTTGAAACTCAAAAGTTATGTTTATTCAAGATACCCGCTTAATTAAAAGTGGTACATAATATCAGTATCACTTAACAACGCTCCTGCTTAGCAACCAAAATGTTGGCTCAGAAACTCTGGCATTTGAAGCACGCAAGTCTTAAAGCTGTCAAGTTACAAGGCCCTCGCACCCCTAACCCTTTAGAAAAAAAAAAAACCAGGGGTGTTCAAGCTTGACAGCTTTAAGACTTGTGGACTTCAACTCCCAGAATTCCTCCTCCAATCATGTTGGCTCAGGAACTCTGGCATTGAAGTGTGCAAGTCTTAAAGCTATCAAGTTACAAGACCCTTGCACCCCTAACCCTTTAGGGGGGAAAAAAACCAGGAGTCTTCAAACCTGACAGCTTTAAGACTTGTGGACTTCAACTCCCAGAATTCCTCCTCCAGTCATGTTGCGATGACGTCATCTGCATGGATCTGCTCCACTTCGCTTTATTCGGGGGGGGGCTGCTGCTGAAGATGCCGACGAGCCCCCGCTGCCACCAGAATAACTGCTGCTGCCTCTCAATATACTGTAACAAAAAAGCAAAAGGCAGCTTATTGCATTCCTTTTTTTCAATCTGACGGGCCTTAGATGGGCTGAAATACGAGATCTCAAATTCCTATCCAGATTCTAATCCTTCTGGAAGACCGTATTTGGGGAAGGCGAAGTTGCTGAAATGGTTACCTACAGACTCTGGGAGCCCAATTCCAGTGGCCCCTTTAAATTGCACACAGCTGTTTGATCGAGAAATGGCCTATTTTGCCTACAAGGTTGCCCTGCCTTTTTCTGCCCTTATGTTAGATTTTTCAGAATACAAGATGCCAGATAGGAAGATTTTGAATTAGACCAGGGTTAGGCAACCTTTTAATACCTACCACCCACTTTTGTATCTCTGTTACAGAGGTGGGTTCCTACCAGTTCGCACCTATTCGGTAGAATCGGTTCGTCCAATCTACCGAACTGGTTAGAAGAGGTTCCACCAGTGGACCCGGAAAGCAGGCCACACCTACAGAAGAGCTTCCAAAAGTTTTTGAAACCCGCCACTTGTCCTTGGATATGATTATTCTACACTATTATGCTCCTATTTATAAAACTCAGTGCCTCTGTGAAAGGTAAGGATGACTACTGCGTTTGTGGTGCAATCAGAACATTGCGTGTGTTGAAGTTGTTTTAACGCAAACCAAAGATGCCTTTTAAAAAACAAGTTTACATCATATTCTTATGCATGCCAGTGCTGTGTGTGAGGTAATTTAAGGTGGTTCTGACAAGTGTCGTCGGCACCTTCATATCTGGTCACATGGGCGGCAAGCCACTCCCATCCGGTCACATGGGCAGCAAGCCACTCCCACAAAGGAGGCCACACCCATAGAGTAGGTTCGAACAATTTTTGAAACCCACCACTGCTCTGTTAGTAGTAAAATTTTCTAACCGCCCACCAGTTCCACAGTAGTAGTGATTTATAAAGTAGGGAAGTAACTTTACTTTATAAAATTTATAAAGCAGAGTTACAGCAAACCCCTACCACCCAGCATGAAAGCTGGAACGCCGACTAGTAGGGACCAGGTTGACTACCACTGAATTAGACAATGAACTTCTTGCCTTCTGCTAACCTGTTAGCGATATTATTATAAAGGGTGTTAACACTGAATATAAAGCATCCATTTCCCTCAAAAGATGAGAAGACAAAGAATAGAGCTGGAAGGGACCTTGGAAGTCTTCTTAGTCCAAGTAGAAGACCCTGTACTATTTCAGACAAGTGACTGCCTTAAAAACCTCTAGTGATGAACCAAAGACTTTGGCAACTGGCCTTTGCCTGCTGAAAAAAGCATTTTTGGGACAGCATGACCTGGGTGAATGAGAATCTCTGTAGACCTCCAGTGATGGGGCGCCCTCAAGTTCTGAAGGCAACTTCTGTTCCGTGGCACGACAAAACCGCGGTCCACTAAAGCGTGCCCGATTAAAGTGCGTCGCTGACGTCATCAGCAGCGCGACAACAACGACCGTGGAGAAAAAAGGGTGCTTTAAAAAGCGCTTTTAAAGCAAGCCGATTCACGTAAAGGTAAGGGTTAGGGTTAGGTTAAGGTTAGGGTTAGGTTTAGGGTTACGTTAAGCGTTAGGGTTAGGTTTAGGGTTAGGTTAAGGGTTAGCGTTAGGTTTAGTGTTAGGTTAAGGGTTAGGTTTAGGGTTAGGTTTAGGGTTAGGTTAAGGGTTAGGTTTGGGGGGGTTAGGTTTAGGTTTACGCGTTAATTTTAGCTTTACCGCTCACAGCGTGCTTTTTTCGTCACGCTGTGATGACGTCAGGTACGCGGTTTCGTCGAGCGCGCTTTAGTCGACCGCGGTTTTGTGGTGGAACCCTTCTGTTCCACTGATTAATTGTCCTCACTGTTAGGGAATGTCTCCTTAATTCCAGCTTGCTTCTCTCTTTGATTAGCTTCCCTCTGTTGTTTCAGACATGTATCATACATGTAGACAAAAAAGTGAATGGTATATTCATTTATTTGTGAAATATGTATAACTTGTTCCAATCCAAATGGACTTTGATTAGGATAAAACATAGCAAAGAGATAAAAAAAAATATATTTATAAAACTCAAGTCCAGGTAATTTTTAAAAAATCATCAATGAAACTCTAGCACATTATGTGCACCATTCAGTTAATCTACTCAAAGGGCCAAGTGGCTACTGGAACAATTATACTTTGGCTTGTTTTCAAAGCACCACTGGAGTAGGGGCCATCTATACCTCTTGGCAGAGAGAATTCATAAAATGAGGACCAATTGCCAAGCCTAACCCCCATGTATCTTGCAAGGAGAGGAAACCTGCAACAGACCAAACAGGAATATTCAATTTTGTTAAGGCACTACGAGATGTATCCTGAAGTTGTAAACGACTATTAAAGGATTTAAAGGTAATTATTAATTTTCTGAATTCTGGCAATGGATGCAGTTATTCTAAAATAGGTGTTATTTTAGCCAAATGGATGCGTCTTTATCAGAAGCTTAGTCAAACTTTTTGTGTCAGTTGTAGTTTCAGGTAATTTCTAAAGTCACCCTATTTAGCTTATGTTGCAGAATTGATTAATTGTTGATCAAAGCATGTGTTATTGTAACTGGAACAACGCGGTCCAGGTAGGGCAACAACTGGTGCATCAGTTACGCTGTGTAAGGCTTAGCCATCACTTCTACTTGCTGTTTAAACAGGATCAGAGGAGAACCCTGGGACACAAAGCAACTCCTTTTGGAAGTGTATAATCCTATTCAGAGCAACTATCAAACCCAATGTTAGTAGATTACTCTTGTATCAATGGATGACTGTTGTGGCTTAGTAGGAGCCTTTGGAGCTGCTATCAGACTCTGACACAGAAACCTCCTGTGAGTGGTTTCAGGATGCTCACAGGAGAGGATAACAAGCAGCTGTGGCTCGTTAAGGATCTCTTCCTGCGGATAAAAGACTGATGGTGCCACGCCCTAGTTGCAGAAGTCAACGTTTTGTTCCATTCCGTTCCTGTCCTAGTCAAGTCTCTGCTTGTTTGCACTCATCGAGAAGAAGCACTTGGATAAGTGATTTGATTTATATAAATCTGTTTTGCTGTAGTTTACTTTTGCCAGAGAATTTATCTGTGTTTATTTTGGGCTTGCAGCCAGCAAGAGCCGGGACTGATAAAAACATTCCTTTGCAAGCTTTGTTTGGCTTTAGTTTCTGAACGAATAAGGTGGAGGTCAGAACAGATGACAAACAACTCCATCTTTATACAATTTAGCCTGAGCTTTTATTTATCCCATCCAGATCTTCACAGCCTATTGGTACTTTTCATTTTGAAAGGATAGCTACTAATTCTGATTAAATTATTTTTTAAAAATTGTCCTATTTCACAACTTGGGAAAATTGATGGCGATAATACTTCAATAGATTTCCATAATGTCAAATTAAATGTGAGTTGGAATTACACGGGAATGAGAGAAGCAAGAAAAAAAAAAACAAGAACAGGAAGTTTTCTGACGTTAGCAAGGTCAATTCTAGTATGCTTGGTAAGTTATGTACCTGCAAATGATTTGTGAAATGATGTATGTCCTGTTATTATTAGTTTTGTGACAGGATTCACAATCCAGTCTGTAGATGAGATGCTTAATTGTTTTTAATTTTCCAAATTTTAGAAATAATCACTCAACAGGATTAGCTTTATTTTTTTCTATTCATTAAAGAGTGGAATACAATCATTTCTTTCTTTTTTTAAACTTTGCATTGTTAAATGCTTCCCAGTTTGATTTTATCTGTAATTATGCAAACATTTAAAAGGGTTAGCTATGCTCATTTGAAAACTAACATTTTGGTTTGAGGTTAAGCCAGTATGCTAAATTTTACCACACAGTCACTTAGTCCTTTACGCACAAGTGTCCAACCACTAAACAGCCCTCGACAAAGCAGAATAAAAAGGGCATCCTTTAGGACTGATCATTCTGTACAACTATGAACGTCCTGAGTTGTGGCCTACTCTATTTTTGTCTGTATCATTGGACAGATTCCAGCAAAGTTTAGACCTTAATTGCTCCAAAACTGATCAGTTCATGAAAACATCTGTCCTCCATTCCAGATCAGGCTTACTATGCCAGTCAAGTGGTTAATATATATTTGTACAATTAGTTGTTTGCCAAAAATTTTTTGAAAAAGATTTGAAAAACAAGGAAAGTATATTTGGCTATACAACTATCCCAAACAAAGAAGGAAAATACAATCTACTAGTTTTTTCCCTCACCCAAATTCCCAGTTTACTACAATTGCAATCCTGTTATAATTTCAGGTAGTCCCCGATGTAACGACCACAATTGAGCCCAAAATTTCAGTTGTTAAGTGAGACATTTTAAGTGAGTTTTTTTGCCCCATTTGACGACTTTTCTTGCCACAGTTGTTAAGTGAATCTGGCTTCCCCGTTGACTTTGCTTGTTGGAAGGTTGCAAAAGGGGATCGTGTGGCCCCAGGACACTGCAACCGTCATAAATATGAACCAGTTGCCAACCGTCTGAATTTTGGTCATGTCACCATGGGGATGCTGCAATGGTTGTAAGTGTGAAAAACAGTCATAAGTCATGTTTTTCAGTGCCATTGTAACTTTGAACAGTCACTAAATAAACTGTTATAAGTCGAGAACTACCTGTACAGAGGGGAGAATGGACAGCAGACTTTGACCTTTGCCTCATTTAAACTCTGAAAGGGTTTCAAAGAGAAAGGAGGGTGTGTGTGTGTGTGTGTGTGTGTGTGTGTGATGGGAGAAGAATTTAGATTTCTTGGGGAGCATTGTATCTTGGAAAGGATAAGGGAAGGGAAGGGAAGGAAGGAAAGGGGAAGGAAAGAAATTACAATGTGCTTTAAAACTGTTCCTATTATATCTGACTCCAGATACTGCCTTCTAAGAAAATAAAAATATTTTTAAATCACTGGGCCTTTGAATGATGCTATAGATGTGTGGTTTTCTAGGAAAATCCGGTTTCTTTTAACTTCAGGAAGTGGAAATGGAAAAGCCAGTTTACACACATATGAAGGACTACATCATGTTAATGGTATGCAAATATTCAGGGGAAGAGGGGCAATGAAGCCCTTAAGAGCTGCTGTATATTATTCATGCAGGAAAGCTGTTAATATAACCAGGTCAGAATGTGGGCTGGGAATGTTTTTTTTTAAATTAATTAGAGAAAGAAAATGTTTAATGAAGATATAGCAAAAAAAAAAGAGCAATCCTCGTGCTGCTTCCTCTGTCTTAATAGCTTGGGACAATGTCCCAAGTCAATAAAAAATAAATATTTTCATAAGAACATGGTATTATGTATCACAAATACCCCGCCACCTCTCTGTTTCACCTTTTCTATTTAAGAAAAAAGAAAATAGTGTTTGGTATGGCAAGTCAACAACCTCCTCCCTAAATCTGCCTTCACAAGAAAAATAAATTGTCAACCAGCTATATAAAAAGATGATGACTTATTAAACGTGTATGCCATCCAATTGTCAGAGTTCCAAATATCATGCAGGATTAAATCAGAGTCCAAGGCAGAGGCATCCTTAAAGTTCCAATTTAATAAAACAGACATGTTGGCATCATGCTATGAAATCCCAATTCTAAAACTTCCTGGGATCAATGTTCCCTCTAATTTTTTTTCAGTGTGAGCAGAAAAGTATAGTGTTTGAGCGGCACATTTTCATGCCTGAGCACCTGAATTTTTTTCACAGATGTCACCTAAGACAACAACGAAATCAGTGTTATTTGAAACTCAAAGTTATGTTTATTCAAGGTACCCGCTTAATTAAAAGTGCTATATAATATCAGTATCACTTAACAACGGTCCTGCTTAGCAACCAAAATGTTGGCTCAGAAACTCTGGCATTGAAGCACGCAAGTCTTAAAGCTGTCAAGTTACAAGACCTTTGCACCTCTAACCCTTTAGGAAAAAAAACCCCAGGGGTCTTCAAACCTGACAGCTTTAAGCCTTGCTGACTTCAACTCCCAGAATTCCTCCTCCAGTCATGTTGCAGCAACGTCATCTGCGTGGATCTGCTCCATCTTCGGTTTTTTTCACAGGAGGTAGGGCTGCTGCTGAAGATGCCAACGAGCCCCCACCGCCACTAGAATATGCATTTGTTTAGCATGACATAGAATAGTCTTTCAACCAGAAGTATGGAATAAAAGAGAGACTGATAAATATTAAAAAAAATAAAACCAAAAAGCAGCTATTTATTTGAGTTCTAGATAAACATTTAGTTCAGATTTAATAGTGTTTCAGAGATGTGGCTATCAGCTATTTGTGTATGTATGTTATTATTATGGAAGGTTAGATGAGATTTCACCAACATTATTCACCCCTGATTAATGCATTCATTCTAATAATCGAGTCTGACTCTGAATTACAAATCTATGTCTGAAGAATCTGGGTTAAGTTTTGGATTGGAAATTTGGGGAACATGAAAGTTTATGCATATTTTTTGTAATTTTTTCATTGGGTCTTAATAATGATTTTATTCATTTGGGATTTTTTTCACAGGCTTAACACAGCTCTAATTTTGTCATTAGGAGCAATGTAACATTGGCCACTAATGTATTGTATACAGGTTGCCTTAGAAGGCAATACCTTTTGTATAGTAGGAACTTAAGATAGGCAGACTTCATACAGATAATTGAGAAATATTGTTCTTTTTAAAAAGCAGTGTTAATTGCTGCACCTTTCTCATATTAAGTATATTAGCTCAAGTTCATGTTAGGAAAAACTTTCAGTCTTAAAGGTTTGGTGAGGAGAAATCCAAAAATTCTTTTAAAGAATTTAAATTAAATTTGAGGCTACCTCTGCTTTCGCTCTCCCTCCCTCAGTTGTGCAGCAGCGGCAGCGGCAGCTCTCAGCCTACGGCGGCAGCGTCACACAGGCTGTGGAAGGAGGAGGAGGAGGAGGAGAAAGGAACCAAAGAGAGGCTTTTACCGGGTCTGCGCCCCACAGCCAGGACCGTCCTTGCACCTCAAGCCGCGTTTCTTCCTGCAAAGCCCTTCGGGCAACCCGAGAGTTCCGCTTGACGCCAGAAGGGCTTTGCAGGAAGAAACGCAGCTTGAGGCGCAAGGACGGTCCTGGCTGTGGGGCGCAGACTCGGCAAAAGACTCTCTTCGGTTCCCTCCTCCTCCCCCTCCTTCCACAGCCTGTGTGACGCTGCCGCCGTAGGCTGAGAGCTGCTGCTGAAACAAGTTTGGGGAGGTCCTTTGCGGGGGGGGCAGTTCTAGCCGCCTGCAAAGGACTTCCCCACGTTTGCTTTGAAAGAAACCTCTGCGCGGCAGTTAGAAACCTCTGCGCGGGGGTTTCTTGCCATGTGCGCGGCCGCGCACGCGCGCACCTTAGAGGGAACAGTGCCTGGGATTCCACCCAGTTTAAAGTTCATGATCTTGTCCCCACGCCCACCAATCCATCACATGGTCCAATCCTCTTCTTCCTCACTAGGACGCCACCCAGCTTCTTCCGGTCAGGTGCAAAGGTGCAGAGACAAAGAATAACCTTGAGGTTCTAGAAAGGAAATTTTTATTTTGAAAACAACACATTCTACCCCTTGCTATTCCCCCCCCCCCTTAATGAGAGTGTGGCAGGCCAAAGATTCTTAAAGGAACCGCTGCAGGCCTGACACCAATGCCCAATGATTCTGAGAGGCTCACAGCAATCAAACAAGCAATTGCAATAAAGCTAATAAAAGATGGCAAGAACAACAGACCAGATGGAAAGAAGTAAGGTGCCTTACTTTCCTTTCTCAAAGGTGAAGAACCTGGGGGAAGAGCCAGGTTTTTATGGCTCTTCTAAACAACAGCAGAGTGCGGTCCATCTGGGTCACAGGGGGAACTGCTTTCCAGAGGGTAGGCACTGCTTCCAAAAAGGCGTGCTTTCGGGGTCCTGATGGATGACATTTAATTGATGGAACCCAGGGAGCATCAAATCCGTAGGATCAAATTGGCTGAGCAGATATTATGAAAGCAGGCAGTCCCTGAAGCAACCCGTGACCCGTCAAAAGCGCGGAGGACAAAATTGCGCTCGACGAAAGCGCGCATGTGATGTCATCATAGCGCGATGAAAAAAATTAAAAATTGAAATAAAATTAAAATTAAAGCAAGCTGATTCACATAAAGGTAAGGGTTAGGTTAAGGGTTAGGGTTAGGGTTAGGTTAAGGGTTAGGGTCAGGTTTAGAGCATTAGCGTTAGGTTTAGCGTTAGGTTAAGGGTTAGCGTTAGGTTTTTCATTACGTTAACGGTTAGGTTTAGGGTTAGATTTAGGGTTAGGTTAAGGGTTAGGTTTAGGGTTAGGTTTAGGGTTAGGTTTGGGGGGGGTTAGGGGAAGGTTTTAGCTTTATTTTTACATTTTTCGATCACAGCGCGATGTTTTCGTCGCGCTGTGATGATGTCAAATGCGCGCTTTCGTCGAGCGCGATTTCGTCCTCCGCGATTTTGTGGTGGAACCGAAGCAACCAGGCTCTATACCATGTAGAGCTTTATATATGTCAGCACCTTAAATTGTACCCAGAAATAAACCAGCAACCAAAGCAGCTGGTGAAGCAGAGATCTTACATGGACAGCATGTCCATTGCTGCTCAAACCATTGCATTCTGGACCACTTGAAGCCTTCAAGGATAGCACCGCGTAGACAGCATTGCAGTAGCCAAGTCACAAAATCACTAGAATGTGTTTGTCTGAATGACCCCCTAATGTAAGAAAGGGCACAACTGGCCTACCACATGGAATTGCAAAGGCCTTCCTAGTCACAGCTGTCAGCTGTTCTTCAAGCAAAAGCTAAGAGGCCTATAGAATATCTACAAACCTTGAAGGGGGAGCTGCTGCATCATCCATGATCAAAGAGTACACCCCCCCGCGCGCAAAATCTAGGTAGCTCAAATACCTGTACCCACAGCCACTCAGTCTTGCTAGGAGTGTGTCAGAGATATCTTTTTAATGATGTTACAAAATCACAGAGCTCTGGATTTAATTATGGTAGTCCAAGGGAGATTATCGCCCTGCCATACGAGCTGTTTTTTTATTTTATTTTTTATTGCTTTATTTGTATGCCGCCCTTTTCCCTGAGAGGGACTCAGGGCGGCTCACAACTCAAGGGAGGGGAAAAACAGACAAGTTACAAGACATAAAAACCATACACAATTAAAAAGCACAACAATCATACCATTCGAAGTGGGGCTGCAAGTCTTTAGCCCCAGGCCTGTCGGAACAGCCAGGTTTTGAGGGCTATGCGGAAGGCCTGGAGGGTGATGAGGGTTCGAATCTCCATGGGGAGTTCGTTCCAGAGGCTCGGAGCAGCCACAGAGAAGGCCCTCCTCCGGGTAGTCGCCAGTCGACACTGGCCGGCTGATGGAATTCGGAGGAGGCCTAGCCTGTGGGATCTTATTGGTCTAGTGGAGGTAATTGGCAGTAGGCGGTCTCTCAAGTACCCAGATCCAATACCATGAAGGGCTTTGTAGGTGATGACTAGCACCTTGAAGCGTACCCGGAGATCAAGTTTTTGTGTAGATAAAACATGAAACCTAGGACAGAATGCACTGATTCTAAACACTGCTATTAATTTTTTCCCCAGGAAGAATATACCACCAATTTGAATAGATTTTGAATGTATGTATGTATGTATGTATGTATGTATGTATGTATGTATGTCCAAGTGAGTTTTATATATATATAGGAGCTCCTGGTATGTTGATCAGGAATAGAAATATCACTGGACCACTAAAATAAAACACCCAATGTAACTTTTATTCAAAGAACACGACTTTTGTCCAATTCAGTATTGGTTTTTGCAATGTAAGCCTCATTACCTCTCTAGCCTTAGCATTATCCATGTACTACTATACCAAATTAATTATTGCCCTGTACAGATTACAGGTATAAACCTAATTTGCATAACTACAGAGAGATTTAATCTCTCTCTCCTTTTAGAATTTGTTTGGCTGCTTCCAGTGGTGCAATAAGGAATTTATGCTTCAATGGATTTGTGTGCTGGTCTCTGATTTAAATTAACTCTAGGGAAATTTTGAGAGAAAATTTTCCTACAATTGATGTAACAGTATCCACGAAATATTTAGAAACAAAATTTAAGTTCCCAGATTTATTGTGGCAAAAGTATTTAAGGGCTAGTATGTTGCATAAAAGCTAATGTCTTAATAAATATTTGCTTTTAAACTCCCAGAATAATCTTGTTTAGTCTTGTTGGTGTTTTTACTGCAATAGAGTAACATGGAACCTATTTGGAAAATACTGCATCTATGGGGAAAAATCTACACTTACAGTCTGTAACAATTCGACACTTTCCTCAGTTGTTTCTTTGAATCAGTTTTTGATTCCTTGACTAGCCACTGCTGTTTTCCTGAGGTGGGTTTTTTTTGGGGGGGGGGTGGTTGGAAATTTGCCATTGTCTTCTTCTGAGGGATGAAACAGATTGACTGGCACAAGGTCACCCAGCTGATTTTGTGCCCAAAACAGGAGTTCTATTCATATCTACTGGTTTTTAGCTCTCTCGGTTTCACCACAAAACCGCGGAGGACAAAATCGCACTCGACGAAAGCGCGCATTTGACGTCATCACAGTGCGACGAAAACATCGCGCTGTGATCGAAAAATGTAAAAATAAAGCGAAAACCTTACCCTAACCCCCCCAAACCTAACCCTAAACCTAACCCTTAACCTAACCCTAAATCTAACCCTAAACGTAACCCTTAACCTAACACTAAACCTAACGCTAACCCTTAACCTAATGCTAAACGTAACCCTAACGCTCTAAACCTAACCCTAACCCTTAACCTAACCCTAACCCTAACCCTAAACCTAACCCTTACCTTTATGTGAATCGGCTTGCTTTAATTTTAATTTTATTTCAATTTTTAATTTTTTTCATCGCGCTGTGATGACATCAAATGCGCACTTTCGTCGAGCGCAATTTTGTCCTCCGCGGTTTTGACGGGTCACGCTCTCTCTCTCCCTCTCTGTGTGTTTTTAAGTCAGTTTTTAATTCCTGGTTGAGTCCTTACAATTTTCTTGGCAAGATTTCAAAAGTGATTTGCCATTGTCTCCTTTTTAGGATTAAGAGAAAGGGACTTGCCCAAGGCCAAGGCCATTCAGTTGGTTTTGGCCTAAGGCAAGACCAAAACTCCTGGCCTCTAGCCTGGTGCCTTAACCACATCACCAGCTGGCTCTCCCCTATAATTGATTATAAAATCCTGCAGAATTTAGATATGGGATAGATGCCATGCACATAAAGACTGCTTCTCCTGAACCTGGACATTTCCTGTTGATCCCTAATTTTTTCTTAAATAATTCAGAAGTGCTTCAGATCCTTCAGCTGTTGATGATTTTATTCACAGAATTACTTTGGGCTTAATGTGAATTTTAAGCCCTGTTAAGAGATAAAGATGTTGGACTGGAACAAGTCAGCATCCCACCCACAACAATGGAAATAGCAGTGACTAATTTCAATATTAGCAGGAGGAAAGGCTTTAGAAATAAACCAGAAAAGAACTGAAGCTGGTTCAATGTTAGTGAGGAAAAAATAAGGGTTCACCGACAAAAGGGCGAACGACAAAACCGTGCCCGACTAAACCGCGTCGCTGATGTAATCAACAGGGCGACAACAGCGCGGAGACAGAAGCACGCTGTAAACCCTAACCCTAAACTTAACCCCTAAACCTAAACCTAACCCCCCTAAACCTAATCCTAATCCTAACCCTAAACCTAACCCTTAACCTAACCCTAACCCTAAACCTAACCCTTAACCTAACCCTAAACCTAATCCTAACCCTTAAGCTAACCCTAAACCTAACCCTAACCCTTAACCTAACCCTAAACCTAATCCTAACCCTTAACCTAACCCTAACCCTAAACCTAACCCTTAACCTAACCCTAAACCTAATCCTAACCCTTAAGCTAACCCTAAACCTAACCCTAACCCTTAACCTAACCCTAAACCTAACCCTAACACTTAACCCTAAAGCTAACCCTAAAGCTAACCCTTACCTTAAGTTGAATCGGTTTTCTTTCAAAGCGCTATTTAAAGCGCTCTTCTTTCTCCCTGTTGATGACGTCAGCGACGTCGTTTAGTCGGGCGCGGTTTTGTCGTTCACCCTTTTGACGGGTCACGAAAAATAAGATATCCAAGTTGGAAAAGCACAACATACTATGGTGAAAAGCAGAATCGGTGGGGGGGGGGGATAGAGGAGAATTTGAGAGCAATAGGAGATGAGAAGGAGGTTGCAAAGGGACATGATGATAGGGGTGAATTTCATGAGCATATGAATAAGGAAGATGTTTTTGCTTATATATACAGTTGTCTGTGCTCTCATAAAGAAGAAAATAATCTGAAAGAAAAAGTTGTGGGTTTCTATTTTATGGTGTAGGCCTCTATCTTATAGGCAGGTTCTTAGTTCATTTGCCTTTTAGTCTTAGCTTGCCTTTCTGAAAACAAGTAGCTTGTAATTAGCCATAGATAGTCATTTTGTGATGGTTTATGTGAAATATCTAGACTGGAAATATATATGCCATCCCTGATTAAATGAACGTAGCAAAATCATTCACATTATATTGAAATATTCCATTTGGACAGTTGAACAATGTTCAAGATTTCTGTGCCAAATTATTATTTGTTGCTCTTTAAATAGCATTGCTTCCATATTTTTTATAGATTCTTTTAAAATTATTGTACAACAGAACAGATTTGTGTTACTGAATAATACAAAAGTAGCAACAAACACCTGACACCCGAAGCAGCAGAAAAAAAAAATCTATCATTCATATCCATGAAAAGAAGCTGGTTTTGGAATATCATTTATTTAACTTTTAGATATATTTCCCAGGCTTTCATCAGCTGTCAATGCAAAAAAAAAATCCCCTCAGGAATAGTTTTCAAAGGACATAAAAATTCAGATGACTAGGTTTATTGTAGAAAAGTGGTAACATCATTATAAAAGAATCCCAGTGGTCCTTTTGAATTTAATTTTTGTACCTCTGTTCCCCTCCCAATCTCTATGGAGATTCTCAATCATCCAGGCCATGGTTCTCTCAAAGGTGTTTTTTTTTTTCCAAAAGGCAGCTGGACTTCCTTGTTTCTTTTTTCTTTGAATTCCAAGAAAGTCCAACTGCCTTTTGGAAAAAGCACCTTTGGGACACTGATCATAAACATATAATTAATAATGTAGTATATATTGGATTGGATAGATAAGAGCTATGATCACATTCAGATGCTATGATCAATACACGATCAAACTGTATAAAGAAATGCTGCTTTAACATCTTCATCACTATAATTGCAGTTTTACCTGATTCCAACAATTTGACCTTACAGGAGCATAATATCATCTCTGAACCAAACTAGTACCTTTTGTGATACTTGATTCAGCAGCATTTTTCCAATGGAATAGTAAAGGTGATTAGATATATTGATTCATTTAGAGTGAACATACTTTTTTTTTTTTTTGCTAAATGCAAAATTATGTATTGTAGAGACCATTAAAGATAATAAATATTGGACTATGATCTTTTTCTTATCTTCTTCTTCTGTTTGCGCCATATCCATCATCAGACATTGGCAATTATGTTGGCAATCCTATTTTTGTCAACAAAAAAGTGCTGCTGAGTTTTGTCCAAACCAGCCCCTTAGGTTTTGAAGCCATGATGTTCTTCTTCTGCCTGGACCTCATTTGCCTTCAAATTTTCCCTGGAGGATTAAGTGAAGTATGCCAAATTTTCTGGGTGTCACATCACATGTCCAAAATACTCTCACTTTTTAATGGCTTTGATGATTTCCCTTGGCTTTCCCAGGTGACTTATCACCTCCTCATTTGTGATTTTTGTCAAGCAAGCTTATATGTAACAGCCGTCTGTAAATCCACATTTCAAATGCTTCTAGTTTCTTCAAGTGGTTTCCTGTCAGAGACCAACTCTTTACTCCGTAGAGCAGGATAGAAAAGATGTAACATCTGACAAGCCTGATTTTCAGTCTTAGGCTTATGATCGTGACTGCAGAAGATGGTTTTCATTTTGAAGACTGCTGTTCGAGCTTTCTCTATCCTAGTCTTTACTTCACTGATCATGTCCCAGCTTTCATGTAAATTAAAACCAAGAGGTATATGATCCTTTCAACTTTTTCTAGTGGCATTCCTTCTGAATTTATTAGTGGTAAAGTTATGGGTTGTTTTCTGATGACCATGATCTTGGTTGTTGAGGTGTTAAGCTTCAAGCTGTAGTTTTCAGATATTTCTGAGACTCTGTTGATGAGGAGCTGAAGGTCTTCATGCTTACAGGCAAACAGAACTGTATCATCAGCATATCTTAAATTGTTGATCTGAACACTGTTTATCGTTTGAAGCCACCATCAATGTTTTCCAGTGCTTCATTGAAAATTGATTCAGAGTAGATATTAAACAACAGCAGAGACAGAATACAGCCCTGTCTGGGTTCACCGACAAAACCGCGAAGCCCTTATCCGCGCTGACATAACCGCGGAGGGCAAATCCGCGCCTTCCGAAGCGCTCAGCACCCTAACCCTAACCCTAACCCTAAACCTAACCTTAAACCTAACCCTAACCCTAAACCTAACCCTAAACCTACCCGCCCGCCCTCGCTCCTTACCGGTCTTTGAAGGCTTCTGCGCTTCCACGCAGGCATATGGCACACACAGTGCCTGCGCGATTCTCCGCGAGCAGCTGGATGGCACATGCAGCGCCTGCGCGAGTCTCCGCGAGCAGCTGGAGCATCATGCAGGCGCTAAGATGCATGCGTGAACTGTGCGCGTGCACGAGGACGCCGCCGGCCCCGTTCCAACCGAACCGGTTGGAATGGGATTAGCAACCCACCCCTGATCTCCAGTGATTATTAAAAGTTGTGGGTGAAGCTGGGGGCCAGTTGATCAGCATAGGTTTTCAAACGAGGGAATTACTCCATCTGGGACTGGTGCTTTTCCGATACTTTGTCTGTGAAAGAGGCCTCCCACATTGTTTTCTTAGATCACCAGAGGTGGAAGGGGCACCTAGAGGGTTGGAGATAGATGTAGGAGATTTAAACAAACTTCTAAGCCATCAGTGTCCAACTTCTTGGCTTGTCTGGGCTACACCGAGTGAAGGATTGTCTTGGGCTGCTTATAAATTATATAATTACCTCCAATTACCTCCAATAGACCGATTAGATCCCACAGGTTAGGCCTCCTCCGAATTCCATCCACTGGCCAATGCCGACTGGCGACCACCCGGAGGAGGGCCTTCTCTGTGGCTGCTCTGGCCCTCTGGAACGAGCTCCCCGTGGAGATTCGGACCCTCACCACCCTCCAGGCTTTCCGCAAAGCCCTTAAAACCTGGCTGTTCCGACAGGCCTGGGGCTGATGAGTTCCCATCCCCGCTCGAATGGTGTGCCTGTTGAGTTGTTTTTAAAAATTGTGGTATTGTTTGTCTATGTCTTTTTTTCCCTATTTGTATCCCCTATCCCCCCCCCCTCTGACTTGGGTTGTGAGCCGCCCTGAGTCCCTTCTGGGAATAGGGCGGCATAGAAATATAATAAATTCAATTCAATTCAATTCAATTCAATAATATGGTTAAGGTATATAAATAGCAAATTTCCTTTAAAAGTTTGCAATCTAGTGGTGCCACATTATGGGATGGACACTCATATTCTATGAGGTCCTGCTATGCCTGCCATGCCTCCGAACCAGTTCCCCAGTCGGTGCGGCATTTCCCCCCCCTTTTTTATGTTCTGCGCATGTGCAGACCTATTTATGGGCAACTGCACATGCGCATGCACTGAACTGCCAGTAATGCCACCAGAAATCTACCCCTGATATGTATGTATGTATGTATGTATGTATGTATGTATGTATGTATGTATGTATGTATATCCCATCTTTATTGTTTTTACAAATAAGCTAAGTTCCTAGAAAGCAGGTTGAAATCTATGTTGTTTTTTATTTTTTACATTATTTATATACTGTATATCAATGTGTGACTGGTGTGATACCTGGGTTTCACACATTTCAATAAAAAATAAACATATTATTATTACACAGGTCTGCGACTAAAAAGCTGTTTGATTATTTTCATCTAATTTCCATGTATTTTGGTGTGCTGAAAACAAATAAAATATTGAAAAAATTCCTAGACATCATGATTTGCCACAACATGCAAAATTGTCTTCAAATTTATATAAAAAAATTAATTTTTGATTTTTTTTAATATTATGGGTTTTTAACCAAATTTAAAGTCCAAATTATTATTAATTAATCCACATAAGTGCATTTAAGATATAAAATGCCAAAAAAATATTAAAGGGTTTGTCCGAGTTATGTAAAAAAAAAAATAGCACTGTAAATCTGATGGTCAGCAATATATACATAAGCTAAGCAAGCTTTACATCTGTGCTTCTAATGGTAGAAGAGGTTAATCTTTCCTGAAGAATCCAGTAGGAGGGAGACACAGGGCAGATAGCAGCATCTCCGGTCAGTGTAGGGGGCGTGGTCAGCACTGTGACGTCTCGTGTACAGACACAGAGCTGCTCTCTCCTGCATGCCACACTTGTGCACAAATCATCATCAGTTCTTGGTTCTAGGTTGTTCACACTTTTTCATCGCAATTCATGTTAGCTCGTCATTCTTCAACTGTTACGTTATGGCTCTGCAAAAGTGTATTAATTTGCCAGACAGTTTCTGTTTCATCTGTGGTGCATATACAGTGTTGAAGCAACAGCAGAATATTACAGACTTTGTGAAAAAAGTATACTTTGCATACTTTGGACTAAAAATTGGAGATCAAGATAAAGTTTGGGCGCCTCATAAAGTGTGCAAACGGTGTGTTGAGGACCTCCGAAACTGGTTCAAGGGTAAGAAAAAATCTTTCCGTTATGGGATTCCTATGGTATGGCGAGAGCAAAAGAACCATAGTGATGACTGTTACTTTTGTTCATGCAATGTGAAAGGGTTTAATTCCAAATGGAAGCATTCCATTTCATACCCCAATCTTCACTCAGCAATTCATCCTATCCCCCATGGCACAGATATACCAGTACCCAAGCCTCCTGCTACCTTGGAAGAGATACCTAGCTCCGATGAAGGTGAAGTTATACCTGAACCAGATGACGAATCAAGTTCTGACTTTGAAGATGATACAAGACCAAAATTGTTTTCTCAGGAGGAGATGAATGATTTTGTAAGAGACTTGAATCTTCCCAAAGATGCCGCTGAGTTATTCGGATCAAGGCTGAAAAGCAGGAATTTATTGTTGCCAGAAGTGTCATCTTCATGGTTCAGACATCGTGAAAAGGAGTTCGTTCCTTACTTTGCCCAGGAAGGCAAGTTGGTTTATTGCATCGATGTAGAAGGTCTGATGGGTCAATTTAAAATCCAATATGATTCAGAGCAATGACGTCTTTTTATAGATTCTTCAAAAAGAAGTCGCAAAGCAGTTTTACTCCACAATGGTTTTTATGCTTCCATACCGGTAGGTCATTTCGTACACTTGAAGAAAACCTATGAGAACTTGGAATTGGTTCTTTGTAAACTTAAATATGAAGACCATGGTTGGCAAGTGTGTGGGGACTTGAAGGTCTTGTGCATGCTGCTCGGAAAACAAGCTGGGTATACCAAATACCCTTGTTTTCTGTGTCTATGGGACAGTCGAGACCGACAAAATCATTGGACCAAGAAGAGTTGGCAGCTGAAGGGTGCTAACAGTTCGGTGAAAAAAATGTCCTCCGAGAAACTTTGGTACCTTCCCATAAAATTCTTCTACCACCTCTCCACATAAAATTGTGATTGATGAAGCAATTCGTAAAATCACTTCCAAGAGATGGAGAATGCTTCAAATACTTGGCCACCAAGTTTCCATGCCTGTCGGAGGCAAAATTGAAGGATGGTGTGTTCGCCGGACCAGACATTAGAAGGCTTATAGTTGATCAAGAGTTTGTCAATACCATGACGGATCCTCAAAAAGAAGGGTGGATTGCATTTAAAGAAGTTGTACAGAAATTTTTAGGCAATAACAAAGATCCTCACTACAAAAAGATCATCAGAAGAATGCTGAAAGCATTTCAAGCTTTAGGTTGCCTGATGAGTTTGAAAGTGCATTTCCTCCAGTCCCACCTTGACTACTTTCCTGAAAATTTGGGAGCTGTGAGTGAGGAACAAGGTGAACGATTCCACCAAGACATTAAAGAGATGGAAAGGAGATACCAGGGAAAATGGAGCATTACAATGATGGCAGACTACTGTTGGATGCTCCAGAGAGACATTCCAGATGCTACTCACAAGGGTAAATGCACCAAGAGGAGCCTCACAAGGAAGAAGAATCGAGTTTAGTGTCTGTAGGTGAGCTAATTTCAGTTCAAAAAAGGATTTTCATGAAAATATTGTAATAAAACTTTAATTTTATGTCTATTTCCATTTATTTTGAGGTATTGCCTTATTTAACATAGTTACCTAAATTGTCAGGAAACGTGATGTCCTATGACAAAATGGAGGTCATTTTCGGATTCAGTGCACCAAAAAACATAAAGATTATGTGGAATAACCAAAACAGCTCTCGAAAAAAATTTTTTGCAGACCTGTGTTGCATTTCATTTGCATTATTTCATATTATTTGCACATATCCTTCACTGCCATGCTTTAATTCTAACCCTTCTTCTTACTCTTTCATATATCTTAATATGTATGCATGTACAGTATGTATGTATACATATACATATATATACACATACACACATACATATACATACATACACACACATACACATACATACATACATACATACATACATACATACATAAATACACTATAGTTCCCCTCTTATTTCTACCTCTATTTTATCTTTTTTTCTTTCTTGTCACTTTGATATTCAAAGACGTGATAATAACAAATATATTCTTTCATTATCTAATCACTTATTGTTTAATTCTAATCTTTCACTGTCAACCATATTTTTATACCTATATCACTATCACACTACATACAAATCAGTTATCTAACTTATATAATTCTAATATTCATATACATTATGAAAATACTTTTATGCCATATTTTTACATTACATTCCCTTTCTTTTTCCTTTATTTGCCGTCATCCAAATTTTTAATCTTCTTTTTTTGGGGTGTTGCCTCCCATACACTTTTTAATTCTTTTATTTCATCTACCTTTAAATCTGTATATTGACTATACATCCTAGCTTTCTCTCCCCTCTCCACCTTTTCCCACCATCTAGTTCTAAACCTCCGTTCTAACTCCTTTTTCTTTCCCCCAGCTGTCTTCCTGTTTCTCCCATTCCCTTTTCACATCTTTTAAACATTTTTCCTTCTGTTTAATAACTTATTTACTATCAATTTTAATGATATCTTCTTATAGCCATCTTCTTGTTGATTTCTTGGTTCTGCTGTCTCCTCCGCTTCTTCTGGTTGCTCCCTTGTTTCCTCATTATCCTGGTCTTTACTCGTTGTTCCTTATATTTTCCAGTTTTTGGTCTATAGGATCAAATATTTCCATCATCTCCTTTTGTTGTTCTTTTATAAAATCCTTAATGCTTTCATTTCATTATCTCCACTTTCTTCCATTTTGCAGCCAGTCAAATTTAAAAGAAAGGAAACCAAGGGGTTATCCACACCCAGTCACTTTTATTTGCTCAACAATGTTCAGGGGTCTCATGGCTAAAGTTCTTGTTTAATGTATAAATCTCCAATAATTTTAAAGTAGATACTTATAATCCAGCAAATCTGAAAAGTCCCAAGGTTGCTCTTTTTAGCAGCAAGCGGCATTCAAACTTCAACTTGTTGCAGGCTCTCCTTGTTAATGCTAACTCTCCAATTTTAATTATTTTGAGTTGTAAATCCAATAAGTGGGCAAAATTGATAATAATTAAAAAAACAAGCTCCAGATCTAATTCCAGCATTTAGAATGCTTTTTCGATACCACATCTATTATTTTGAGAGTTCAATTTTCATTTTATTTTGTTTAAATTCTCTTCTTAAATATACTAATATTTTATTAATGTGCTTAAGCGCTGCTAGCAAATAGTTCTTAATATGCTTCCCCCTTAGATTTCTTGGGGTCATTTTTCAGTGGAAAGTATTTTCTCACCCAGTTCACACACCACTCACTTTCTCCACTCCAGCAGTGTCTTAGGAGTTCAGGCTGTCTTCGGCTTAATGGCAGCCATATTTGCTGCCTCTGCTCTTCATCTTCGGTTGAGGGGACTTTTCTAGTCAGGGAGGGGAGATGTGGCTCCCCTCTACCTGCCATGTGGTCCCCCTTTACTTCACCACCCCTCCAGGGTGTCTATGGTCCAAATTTAGACCCTCCAATGAGGAGAGGTCAGAGCCAACCGCAGACCTCATGGATCAGGCTTCTGAAGGTGGCAGAAGTACAACCCAAAGTCAAAGCAGGTTTAAATCTAGAGGAGGCATTGTAGGGTTATTACAGTAAATCATCTGGATGGTCCTTAGAACTGTGGTTACACGTGTAAGTACAAACTGCAGCAATCTGCAGCAATTCTTTGCTTGTCAGCGATTCTTTGCTTGCAGTGTGTTCCCAGGCATGAACAAGGACACGGGATGATACAATGTAATGAACCTGTAATGTTTACTCATTTTAATGTATAACATTTGATTCATTCAGTGTGTGAGAACATGCACATTCTCACGAACACCAATGATGTAATGACTAACCAATTATTGTGCCTTGGAGACTTGTTAACCAATAATGATATAACACGTAAAGTAGGTGAGGACTAAGAAACTAAGAAGCTATAAAAATGATGTCTGATGATCAATAAGCTGCTGTTGAGTCTGCTGTTGATTCTGCTATCCATGGAATGCTTAATGCTGTTGATTCTTCTGTTAATTCTGGATGCTCAATAAACTTCTGTTGGTTCAGCTATCCATGGGTTGTTTACTTTCATTCATCTTCAGCCTTGGGACCTTAATGCAACATTTCATGATGGTTTGGTGATTAAACACACTGACTTTATGAGCTGGAAAAGTGACAGTCCGGGTTTGAGCCCCAAGCCCCATGTAATAGTTCCTGTTCCTTGCACCAGCTCCTGCCCACCTAGCAGCCTGAAAGCAAGTAGATGTGAATAGATTAATAGGTACCACTTTGGTTGGAAGGTAATAGTGTTCTGTGCAGCATAGCCATGCTGACCATGTGATCATGAACAATGTCTTCAGACAATGCTGGCTCCCTTACCAAGAAATGAAGATGTGCATTGTGCCCTAGAGTCAGACAAGACTGGACAGGGAATGGATCTTTTACCTTTATTGAGTTTATTTGTTTGCTTGTTTATGCCAACCAACCTTTATTGTTTTTACAAATAAGTCAAGTTCCCAGAAACCAGGTTGAAACCTAGTGTTTATGATGTTTAACCTTATCTGGGATGAGGTACAGGGCAGCAAAGTTTCTGATATGAATTCCAAGAAAGTCCGGGATGCCTTTTGGAAAAAGCACCTTTGGGACACTGGTCATAAACATACAATAATCAATTAGAATATATTGTCTTGGCTAGAGAACTATTATCCAATTCAAATGCTATGATCAATACACGATCAATTTGCCCAATGCTTACACTATAAGCATTTATAGAAATGCTGCTCTAACATCTTCATCACTATAATTGCAGTTTTTCCTGATTCCAACAACTTGAAATCAGGATATCATCTTTGAACCAGACTAATACCTCTTGTGATATTTGGTTTATTAGCATTTTGCCAATGGAATAGTAAGGGTGATTATATATATTAATTGACTTAATAGTGAATATATACTGGGTGGTTGTTGGAGGGTTTTTTTGCTAAATGAAAAATATATATTGTAGAGACCATTACAGATAATACTGGGCCATGATATTTTGCTTACATATTGCTAAAAGTTAAAACTGGGTTGTGTTCCTGGATTTTCCAGGCAGGTTACCAAACTCAAGAAGAATGGTACTGTGCACACTTATTATTAACTGCTTGCAAAATATTATTATTTTTATTTAGATTTAATATAACTATCTACTCCAATGATGACCCGGTGTTGCTCGGGTATTTATAGATATCGAAGTGTTTGTCTGACAGGGAGTCATTGGGGGGGGCTTTGCTCCCCCTACTCCCATGCCCATCATCCCTGCCCTCTCCCGTCCCCCTCCCATGCGCTACTCTTCTCCCCCTCCCCCCATGATACTGGCACTTCATAGGCCCACCGTGTGAGAGAGCACACTCAACCAAAGGCCTCTGCACTGGATGTCAATGTCTAAAGCATTTCCATGACTACTATCAACTTGAGGAGGGGTGGGGGGAAATGCCATGTATACTTTTGGCCAGAGTAAGTCTCATATTTTTGTACTAGAATGTGAATCTGCATGTCCCAAACCCGGCCATAACATCCTGTTGGAGAATGTGATTAATGACTTCAACCAGAGGGGAGGGGAAACAGGGGTAAAGTTCCCCCATTAAGTGGGATTTAGTTTCGGCTCCACAGAAGTCAGTGCCAAGATATTAGTCCTAATAAATGAATGTGTTTTCTTTTTTTGGGGGGGGGGGATTTTATTATTTTAGTTAAACCAAAAAAAAACACACACACACAAAGAATCATCTTTTGTTACATCTTGTAGAAAGCTTTATCGATTGGTTACAAATATATTCTGTGCGTTTCTTCGACAATTCTTACATATACTTCATTCAAATCAAGTTGTACATTTTAAGTCAAGAAGGAAAAATTATGTATTTTACTATCCCTGTACCACAATTCTCATTTGGTTACCATTATTTAAACATGTTTTTATCTAGAATCATTTATATTTCAAGACACAACCACCTACTGGCATTCATTTGCAGTTTCAATAGATCTCCAATAACATTACACCTTTATGACATATTCTAAAGCAAATTCAGTTAAGTAATATATCTAAGCATCCCCCCCCATAATACACCTGTATGTATTATTAAATATTATCCATTAACATTTCCTTGTTATTATTGCAGTTGACTAAAAGTTATTTACTGTTTATCTCATCTCTCCTCTCCACAGGCCCACACAATATTATACCTTTATAGCCATCTTTAAACAATGATTTATTAATAAGATTTATAGGACTTTTCCCTCAATCCCAAATTAGTTAATTACGTGCTAAGAAAATAAACCTTAGACATCTAAGACAGTCTGAGGGGTGTTAACATTTCTACTTAACAATCACCAGAAGTATACATTAACATTTCTATGGCCCGATTATTTATCCTAACTAAGGTTATCATTTCACTATTAATATCATAGTAAATTATAAGTTAACGAATAAGCATTCAATGGTAGTCTAGGACAGTCTATAAAGTACTAAGACCTCTACTTAATAATCATCAGTAATTAACTAGCTTTTTTTCCATCAACAAGTGTTATTAACCAGTGTTCTTCCAGTAACAAAATGATCTTTTCTCTCTCGCCAGCTGTTGTGTCGATTCTCTTCCCAGGACCTTTCCAGGATTTAAGACTTCTCTCCACACCTTGCAGCTTAAACGATCTCTCATATAGTTTGGTTGCCCTTGAGTTGTTATTAATGTAAGCTTAACTTTGGTTGTCAGCTTTATTTCTGAATAGATTTGTCTTATTAATTCCATCTTTTTCACTCTTTCTTTTTCTCGCATCTTGGAGTTTGGGGTGAAGCACCAAATTATCAAAATCACTTTTCCAGCTTCCCTTCTTTCCACCTTGACTCACGTTTACTCCATTAATAAGTTCACCTAACTTCTTATCTTTATTTTCTGTATTTTCATTCTTTAATTTTTGGGGTTGCAACCCCTTCATCTTTTTTTGTGATACCCCATAGTCTGTCCCATTTCTTCTCAAGTCTCTCAAGTCCTTCTGGGAAGTTTCGAAGTCCAGCCAAAATGTTTTGAATTATCAAGTTCTCTTCATCTGAGTATTGCTCCATTTTTTAGAGTGTATATATATGTATATATATATATATATATATATATATATATATATATATATATATATATATATATATATATATATATATATATATATATATATATATATATATATATGTTTTTATTTGTGCTGATAAATAAATAAAGGAAGACTAGTATAGATCTATTTCAAGCTATTTAGCTCTCATCAGCTAGCCATATCCTTACTGGGATTCGAACCTGTGCTCTATTGCCTCCCAGGCAGGGAGTTAACCATTTGAGCTACAGAGAACGACTCCTTTTATATGGAGGTCTATATATGGAGGTCTCTAGTTGTTCGGGTTTTCTCCCGCGTAGAATTGGAGATGTCTTGGCGACGTTTCGACGAAGTCACATTCGTCATCTTCAGGCTGCTGCTGACTACTTCAGGTTTGGTGTTTCCAGGAGTAGTGTTTTCCAGAAACACCAAACCTGAAGTAGTCAGCAGCAGCCTGAAGATGATGAATGTGACTTCGTCGAAACGTCGCCAAGACATCTCCAATTCTACGCGGGAGAAAACCCGAACAACTAGAGACCTACATACTAACACCCGCGAAAACCTCAGAAAACACATATATATATATATATATATATATATATATATATATATATATATATATATATATATATATATATATATATATATATATATATATATATATATATATATATATATATAAAGCAAAGAAAGGAATGTAGTACTTTCTGCCATTCTAGCCTGTCACAATTTTTGAAGAATATATCTATTTTTATTTTAAATCTTAAGCAGATGTTCTTTTATGGTTTTCAAAGAAGAAGGGTTCTAATCTTTTTCTTTCCTTTTGCAATTCTTGCCAGGATATTTTCCACACGTGCCAGCAGTACACTATTTGTGACCTTGGGTCTTTATCAAGTTTTAAAAACAAGTTCCAAACCCTTCTGTTGCAAAGTCAGTGTAGTCAGATGGGAGTGAACAAAGGATACATTGTTATAACAGCAAAAGAAAAAAGAAACTTCAGACTTGGGCTTCCAAGTGGCAGATTCGACTATTTTAAAGACTTTTTTCCTTGAGTATCTTTAATATGATATTGTAACAACTAAGAGGAGAAATTTATTAAAAAAAAAAAATTAAGCCAAAAAAGTTAAGGTAGTAAAAAGAAATAGAGAAAAAAAGATCTCTTCACCTCAAACGGAGAGACAGGAAACGTTGCAATCGCTTCAATCCATAAAACATCGTTACAGGCAAGAGCAAAAAACTTTCTAAGGCAGTCCAATAGGGATTAAATACGCCACTTTGTTCTTGCTTAAGGGACTAATTTAGCTTAAGAAAAGAGTTTCTTAGGGCAATCTTCTAAAAGAAAAGAAAGAAAACCTCACCAGATGGAAACACTTTCACTTCTCTTTCTGGAGCCTTCTTCAACTATGTCAGCCGGGGGGGGGGCTGTCTGTTTGCCGCCGGTTGGAAACACTTCCCTTGGATCGATCAGGGACTTTGCGATGTCCCTGCGACCAGCAAGGTCTTGTCTTCCCAGTCACCATCTCTTCGGGACAGTTTAGGTCCTGCCGGACCGTCCAGGGGCAAAAGTGTCATCGGCGGATTTGGACTGTCGAGTCCGCATGATGTAACGTTGCAACATTGGCTCCTGCTCCTCATGAATGTGTTTTCTTTGAACTTTGTCTGGAGGCTCGTAAATTATTTAGGCCAACTCTTGGAAACTTCACACTGGCCTAATCAGGCTCCCTTCATAAACCTACTGCTGTACGGGCGTAATCAGGCTCTCTTCCCGTCCTATGACATCATGCACAATTGCCACTCTAGGATGCCATAGTTGCTCTCCTTAAAATCCCAGACCTTCTAGAGTTATGCTGGAACACCTTCACACACACACCCAAACATTTCGGGGGTGTCTTATCCCCACAGGGCTTGTCATCTGTGTACCAAGTTTGGTTGAAATTGCTCAAGGCGTTCCAGAATTATGCTGGAACAAACACACACACACACACACACACACACCCATACACACATACAAAAGATAGAAACAGATATAGTTAGAAGAAGACGAAGACGAAGACGAAGACGAAGAAGAAGAAGAAGAAGAAGAAGAAGAAGAAGAAGAAGAAGAGAGGAAGATGATATAGATAAAGATAACTATCTACTCCAATGAACATTCCATCTTCAAATCTATGTTCTGATATAAGATATGACTTTCTAAGTCATTTTTATAACAACATGAGCTCTCTCTCCTTATTAAAAATCAGTTAAAAAAAACTACTAATAATCAACAGGAATGTTTTCTGCTGTTTTTTTCTTTTAACATTAGAAAAGGAAAATTAATCATAACATCACTCAATGCAATGTTAACATTGTGATGAGTTTACCTAAAAATATCTATAAAAAGCCTGCTTTAACTAACCTCTCCTGCCCCCCACAATTGTAGTGCATTATATAGAATCAAAGCACAGAGTCTGACAGAGAATTCAGAATAGGAGTGGGCTGCTATGGGTTCGCCTAGGTCCGGGAGAACCTGTAGCTAACTTTATGGCCGGTTCGGAGAACCTCCAAATCCCACCCCTGGATGGCCCCACCTACCACACCATGCCCCTGCCACCCCACCATACCCCTCCCAGGAGTCTTCATGTGGCCCATTTTGGATGTGAGGTAGGTTTGCACAGAGGCTTGGGAAAGGGAAAAAATGGGCCTCCAGGAAGGCCTCTGGGGCCTGGGGGAGGATGTTTTCACCCTCCCAGAGGCTCGAAGAAAGCCTTCGGAGCATGGTGAAGGTGAAAAGCCCCCCCCCCAGGCTGTGGTGCAGGAGGCCGACTAGGCCACACCCACCATAGCCATGCCCACCCAGCAACCGAGGAGAGAACCCATTGCTGAAAATTTTGAAGCCCACCTCTGATTCAGAATATAAATGGAATTAAAATTTTCCTGGAACGTGGATAGTCTTCAAACTTGTTGAGATACCATCTGAAGGAGAAGAAGAAGAAGAAAAAATAAGTGAACACATGGTTTGACTCAGAACATGTCAAATTCTTAAGAAATGTCAATGTGTATTTTTTCATGTTATATGTATACCATTATGATAGAATGTTTCTTACCAATCACAAAAATCAGTTATTTTTTAAATGCAAACTATTATGATTTTCACTTTACATCTTTCTGCCTATATGGCATTCAAAAGAGCTAACAGTCAAATAAAAACCAGTATACTGTAAATCAAGAAAACTATTCTTTTTAAAAAGCCTGACTTTTAGACTTTTGAAAAAAAGGATGTCGCTGGTTTAATGAACTGAATCTTTAGAGAAGCACATCATTCCAGTTCTTATAAAAATCTGAACAGAAGTGTTACTGTTACGTTTCTTTTCAGGTTTTTATAAGAATTGGAAAAAGATACATCTGCTTTTAAGAGTTCAATTGATGATGTGCTTCTTTAAAGGTTCAACTCACTAAACAGAAGGTATTGCTAGCAGAAAGATATTAGTTTAGCCAAAATCCAAAGTGCTTCTTCCAAACTATTTATGAAGTTTATAAAATCCTTCCAGTGTCCTTTAAAAAGCTTCTTGTATCAGGAAAATATTATAAGTGGCCTCAAAATTTCAAATATTAAAAACATAAATAAAACAGAGGTGAATGAATGAGTCCTTATTATAGCCAAAGGACAGAGATAGAAGATATAAATGAAAACAGCTAAAAACATGAAATAAAAGTAAAATAATACAGGCAACTGTAATAGCTGATTTAAAACATGTGACAACTGGTGTATTATATAATATTTGCAAAGATTTGTAAAATTATGTTGTTAACCAGGAAATGTTTGCTCTCAGGCATCTGAAATTATAGAATATAATCCAACATAGAAAGTTGGAACATCAATTTAAAATAGATATTTCTCAAATTAAAAAAAAAAATTTTTAAATTTCAGAAAAGAACATTATAAATCACATTTCTTTCATATGTTTCTATATAAGTCCATTCCCTCCTCATTAAATTCACAGAACCTAACAAATTCACAAGGGAAGTTAACGGCTGGCTTTTAATTATTTTAAAAATATTTATAGCAAAACCAAAAGTCTGGTTATTTGACAAGCTTGTTTACCTGAAAATATGGCCACACAAATCCATCAATAAAACATCATTTCTACTGCTTCAAGGGACATTCTCTGGATAAATGTTTACTGATATTCCTTGAATACCCAAGGAAGGGGCAGAACATCATCCATGCCCCACTGTTTCCCCGTGACCCATCAAAACCGTGCTCGACTAAGCCACGCCCGATTAAACCGCGTCGTTGACATCATCAACAGGGCAACAACAGTCAGCGCGGAGAAAGAAGGGTGCTTTAAATAGCGCTTTGAAAGCAAGCTGATTCAACTTAAGGTAAGGGTTAGGTTTAGGGTTAGCTTTAGGGTTAGGGTTAGGTTAAGGGTTAGGGTTAGGGTTAGGGTTAGGGTTAGGTTAAGGGTTAGGTTTAGGGTTAGGTTTAGGATTAGGTTTAGGGGGGTTAGGTTTAGGTTTAGGGGTTAATTTTAGGTTTAGGGTTTACAGTGTGCTTCTGTCTCCGCACTGTTGTCGCCCTGTTGATGACGTCAGCGACACGGTTTAGTCGGGCGCGGTTTAGTCGAGTGCGGTTTTGTGGTGGAACCCTGTTTCCCAGGGGTATGTTATGGTTGTGGTAGGTATCTCAAAGTTTAAAAGTGTATGAAATCAGGCAGGTTTACTTTGGAATATTAATATGAACTTTCTTGCAAATTACCTGTTTAAATTACATGGTGCTTTTAATGTAATTAGTAATAGTTTTAACTGTTCAGTTGTGTCTGACTCTTGATGACTTTATAGGTAAGCGCTCTCCATGCTGTCCTATCAAACACAGCTTCTTTCAGTAGTTGGATGTTCAACTTTGCATCAACTTTGATGGTATCAAGCCAGCAAGTTCTTGCTTGTCCCTTTTCCTTGACCCACTAACCATTCCTAGCAACGTTGATTTCTCCAGTGAATTTGCACGCATGACATCGACAACGTAAATCAGATGGGGTCCTGTTATTTTGGCTTCTAGTGATATTTCAGGTTTACATGATGATTTATTCTGGTTTTATATAGCTGGCTTTTTAACATAATGACTGATCTTTTATTGAAATGTACTTTTAATGTCTATGTATAATCTTTATTGTCATTGTACTTAAATACAACGAAATTGGTTTTAACCTCACTGGTGCAAAATTATAACAGAAACGAAAAAAGAAAGAGAAAGAAAAGAAAAACTAGCGTGTGCATGGAGTGATTGTGGTTGTATTTAAAAGTCTCACAGCCCAAGGATAGAAACTATCTTTAAACTTGTTTATTCGGCTGGCTATACTTTGATGTCATCTGCCTGATGGTAGAAGTGCAAAGAGACATTGACCAGGGTGTGAATCATCTCTGAGTATCTTCTCTGAGTATCTATTTTTTTCTTTAACAAATTGTAAAATAAATGTAGCCACTAATAAATGAATTCAGGATATATAGGCAGCAGGTATTTGTATAAACTCAAATGATCATTCAAGAGAAATTAAGATTTTGGGAAACTCACTGATGGTGTGCATACGCTCGGTTTCCTAATACCAGTAATGTACTAGTGGCAAAAGCTGCACTTTCTAGTGTGTTGCATGCAAATGCAAATCCACACCACTCAACAATTTCCCCAAAGAAGTTAGCTCCAGTTACGTATTCAAACATTCCTCCTACAGGGAGAAAAAAAAAGTTGCAATTATTGACTTGACAAATAAAGCTTTATATACTTCAACAAATGCAAACTGGAATTGTCTTGAACATTTTTCAACTATGTCTATAGTGGATATGAAATCAATCAAGGAAATTAGTCCACACCACCATTTTCAAACAATAAAACCTCTGTAAAGACGACGGAACCATTCCTTTAAAGCAAAAGAAATAATCATAAGATTATCATTTTTATTCCAAACATTCAAGATCCTATTTCTCCCTAGTTTTGTGGTACCGCTATTTTAAAATGCATTAGATTAAATTCTGTTGGCAGATAGTTTTGCCGGTTATAATTGTATTTTGGTTTGGGGAAGAAGGCTCCACCCCCCCGTCCCCCTTTTTGGCTTCATCCTCTGTATCCAAGAAACCAGTGACGTGCGGTGAGGTTTATGGCTTGTGAGGCAAGCGGGCAAAAGCTGCCCTATGTTGGACACAGCGGCAGGGCGTTCGGACGCCGTGGCGCTGTGTCTGCCATAGAGACGAGATGCCTCTGGCGGACACAGCGCCGGGGCTTTTCGAAAGCCCCGCTAAAGCCCCACCACTGTGTTCAACAGAGGCGTCCCGCCTCAATGGCGGACACGGCGCCAGGGCTTTCCGAAAGTCCCTCCAAAGCCCTACCGCTGTGTCCGACATAGAGGTGTCCCGAAAGTCGGAAAGCCCCGGCGCTATGTCCAGGACACCTCTATGTCAGACACAGTGGTAGGGCTTTCTGAAGGGCTCTACCACACCAAGGGAGAACCCATCTTTCTGCCCTCTCCTACAAAACAGCATCAGAAGGAGAAAGGGGCAGATTATATTAATGAAGACATACCACACTTAAAGTGGTTCCACTTAGACAGGAAACGGAAAATGATTATAAACATGCCTGCTGAATGGTCAGCCTCCTCGCTTTAACAGTTTTGGGTTGCCAAATTCAACTCAGACACTTCCCAGCTGAGGGATTTCCTACTGCCCAATAAATGCGTTTATTTATGGGAATAGTTCCAAAACAAATAAAAGTGCCAGCCCGCGTGCCAGAAGAGGCGGGTAAAACACACACACACACACACACACACACACTACTTACAATAATATAATTACTTACAAATTACATTAATTTTGAATTCCTCCTCCTCCCTCCGACCCACATACCTTTTCCTGCTGTTTCACAGAGGATTTCAACTCTGCTCTTGCCTGCCATGATGAAAATGTAAAAATGTCAAAGGAAAAAGGCAAGAGCTGCTGAGGTCAGGCTGAACTAGTTGCTGCCAGAGTCCCCAATGGATGACTCTGCTTAACTGTTTAAAAAAGCCTCTAAAAAAGTGCCCTCTACAGGAGGAGGCGAGAGAACCACGTGCCTCATTTACATAAGGAATTTTTCGGCTTTTAACCCTCGCTTAACTCTGCTCGAGTGATCATAAAGTCAGACTAGATGAGGCACGTGGTTCTCCCACCTCCTCCTGTAGAGGGCACTTTTTTAGAGGCTTTTTTAAACAGTTAAGCACCAAGCAGAGTCATCCACTGTGACTCTGGCAGCAACTAGCTCAGCCTGACCCCAGCTCTTGCCTTTTTCCTTTTACATTTTTTTTCTTTTCATGATGACAGTGGTGAGGCCCTGCCTCCCCTGACTGCACGTCCCTGCAAGAAACATACCGTAATCCTGCACTATTTTTTTTTTAATATATATTTTATTATGTTTTCATTCTATACAATCACATATTCACTGTGCTTGATCAGGGCATATAACATTGAATAATAAACACGGCCCTCACTTATATAGAAAATGCCCTCTACAATACAAACCCAGTATACCACCTTGACCTGCCATACACCCTCTTTCAACCCCCTCCAACTTTCATTCTTCCTTCTCACACACCCCCCTACGCCTACTTCCCCTCCCCTTCTTTCTAACCTTAACCCTATCACTCCCTCTCCATTCCCTCCCTCCCTTCTCCTCTCTCCTCTGCACTATTTTAACAAGATACCAACCAAGCCTTTGGACAAAGAGCAATGTGGTTAGGAGACATGTTTCATATTATTTTGGGTTTGCTGTATTTGCTTTTTTCCTATCTGCTGCATCATTCTTTACCAAACCTGCTCTAATAAAACCGTGAATTTCATTCAGATTGGCCTAACTGGGTGGAAAAATAGGCAGGTAATATTCCTAGGTAATAAACTACTCCTTACACCCATCATTTGGCCTTTTACCTACAAAGCAAAGAAGGAAAAATTTAACCAGAATCTGCTTGGTCAAACCAGAAGCAAGTGAACTGTTGTTCTCTCTCTTCTTCCTCCCCACCCCAAAAAAACCGGAGGAACACAAGGCCTTATTATATTCGAATCTTTCAAGACGCCAATAGCAGGCAGGGACACTGAAGTCTGGAATTTGTCAGGTTTTCTTCACGGTCTTGCCATGAAAAATATTGATTAAAACTGTATTGATAAAACAAAGTGAAACACAAATGCTCAGCTTTTCAAGACAAAATTTGAAGTGGCAGCTAGGCAAAACATTCTTAATAAATTATGAGACTTAACACCGGAGTAGCCTCTTCACCACTAACAGATTATCTTGTTCAGAAAGCTGATGAATATTCCTCATGGTTTGATGGGGGTAACTGTTCTTATTTCTACCAGCATTTCTTGCAATTCCATATTTAGCTCAAGTTGTTTTTTTCTTAGTCAACCGTACTTTTAAAAATGACAAATTGGCTCATGCATCTAATAACACAGTTTAGTTTTATCTTGCCATCTAACCAACCCAAACACTGTGTTTTGTATGCTATGGTTTATAACAAATTACGTGGATCTAGTCAATTGTTGTTTAATGAACAAATCATTGTCATGTTATGCATGAATCCAGCTGAACATATACTGAATGCATCTTGAGCTCTCATCTCTTTAAGAAGAATCCAAATAAACTTACATCATACATTTTGGAAGAAACTGGAGTTATAGACCAAGGATTATCAAATATTCAATGATCTTTGTTATGGGTAATTTTTTGGAAAATGTGTAACATTATCTACTTACATGTATAGCCTTACAGGTAGTCCTCAATTGACAACTACAATTAAATCTGAAATTATGATCATATGTTATAGTAGTGGTTAAGGGTGGCATTATGTGACCAACCCGATTTTATGACATTTTATGGTAGTCATTAAGCAAAACGTTTCTCTGCAATGGCTTGTTTTTTTTTAACTACAAACAACTATAATGCATTGTAAATCCTGACAATTGCCCATTAAATGCTGCAAACCGCTGTAAATGCAGGCTGGCTGCTGATTGCCCAAAATGTGATCACGTGACTACGGGAGCCCAGCTGTCAAAACTTTGAATCCAGATCAGAAATGCTTTTTGGGAAATCCATTTAACTTTGAACAGGCACTAAGCAAATTGTTGTAAGACGAGGACTATCTGTATCTACATTATGTTGAAAATACTTGTGTGGTTATAATGAACTCAAGAGAGATTTCAACTTTTTTTTTCAGGGTTATATTGTGAACTCATTATCCTACGGGAGAAGCTAGCCAGAAATAAGAAAATTGTAATATCATGCCATGGGGCAGCAATGGCAAACCATTTTCATATCATGCCAGAAAAAAACATCACGGATGTATCTATCTAAGTTACAAGGGATAGAACTCAACTCAAAGGTGATTCTGCTTCACAAGCATACTTTCTAATTATTTAATCAACTTCTGCAGCAATCACAATTAACAAGGAAATTGGGAATCAAGGTTTGAAGTTCTGGCAAATAATAATTAGAATAATTATTAAATAAATAATAAATACTTAAATGCAAAAATATTTAAACTAATTAAACATTTGAAAATCTTACCTCTTGGGATTTTATACCCAGTCTCCCCTGGTTTTCTTAGGTTTCTCAAAATATGATCAGAGTGCATGTTAATCAGGAGACCACCTAGCCAGGCCGCAGTCCCTGGAATAAACATTTGAAAGCAATGAATTGAAATGTGGGATTTTATTTTTTTAAATAATGTAAATAGCATATATTTGTGTTGTCTTTGGTTATTCGGGTTTTCTCCCGCGTAAAATTGGAGGTGTCTTGGCGACGTTTCAACGAAGTCTCATTCGTCATCTTCAGGCTTCGTGCTTCCAGGAGCAATATGAGATCTCGGCTGTTTCTTCCTTTTAACTGCTAGTGGGGGTTTGAGCTGATTGGGTGGGAGCTTGGCTGTGTTCTGATTGGGTGGAGGTGTGTTCTGATTGGTTGGGGGTTTGTGTTTCATGTAAGGAAAGGAGGGGTTTAAAGTGGCTGATGGTGCAGTTGCAGTCTGGCTTCTGGTCTTTCTGAGTGTGGGCCTGGTGTCATTCATCATGTTAGGGACTCGTTTATCAATAAGGGCAGGCTTCCAAATGGCTGGCAGGTGGGAGGTATCGTCCCGCCTGTTCATGCTGTGTGGGCATTTTTCTATCTCGATGGCTTCTCTGATTATTCTGTTGTTAAAGGACATAAAATTGACTTTAAAAAGACCAGAACTATTGCCAAGGCTGAACATTTTAACAACACACTCGCCCAAACATATATTGTCAAGCCTGAATTTCCCCAGACCTTATTTGTATTCATTTCCTTTGTGCATGTCCATGTTCATACTTATACTTGCTATCTTGTACATGTTTGACAAACTAATAAATAAAATAAAATAATGATTTATTAATTGTTGTAGCTTATGATTTATGACCGAAACTTATATTCACCTTCATTCCTGATTTATTTAAGATTTAAGATTTAGTTTATTTGTATGCCGCCCTTCTCCGGGAGGGACTCAGGGCGGCGAACAACTCAAAATACACAAGAGTCATACAGCCATACAAGTCGAGAGAGGAGGGGAACTCATCAACCCCAGGCCTGCCGGCACAGCCAGGTTTTGACGGCTTTCCAGAAGGCCTGGAGAGAGGTGAGGGTCCGAATCTCCATGGGGAGTTCATTCCAAAGGGCCGGAGCTGCTACAGAGAAGGCCCTCCCCCGGGTGGTAGCCAGATGGCATTGGCTGGTAGACGGAACCTGGAGGAGGCTGACCCTGTGCGATCTAACGGGTCTATGGGAGATAATTGGCAGCAGGCGGTCTCTCAAGTCATAGATTTATGATCTATGACTTATCACTTTGCTATTTGTATGTGTGCCCTGAGAGCTTATGCACTGGACACAAATTCCTTGTGCGTCCGGTCACCCTTGGTCAATAAATACTATTTCTTAATGGCGGCCCAGTTTTGCAACGTTCAAAATTCCAACGTTGAAAAAAAACCGATCAGTCCTTTTCACTTCACAACATCCCTGTAGTCACAAGATTGAAATTCAAGCATTTTGCAACCAGCCGCTGTTTGCCATCATTGCAGTGTCCTGCAGTCAAGCAATCATCATTCGGACAGTTCTTACAAGGCAGCTTCCAACAAGCAGATTAAAAGGAATAGCCTACAGTAAAATTGCAAGTCACACTCATGTGATGTCCCTCTTAACAACCATACCACATAGCCATAGAATTGCTAGTCCTAACTGTGGCCCTTACGGAAGGAATCCCTATAGATTAGAATTGCCATACTGATACCGCCCAACTAAAAGCTTTTCTCAACATTTCAGCAGGACTGATTTACTTGTTGCCTCTTGCATAAACAATGCTAATTTTACTAGACAGCTAAGATAGCTAAGACATACAACTGCTTGCTCATTCTCTTTGCTCACTGTATTTTGTTAGATTAGTTGTTCTCATCTACAGATTAGTTGTTCTGTAGTTCTCATCTACAGATTAGTTGTTCTCATCAACAAAGTCTACCTCAGCAGTTGTTTTAGAGGGAAAATTAAAAAAACAGTGCCATGTAAGCTGTTTTGAGTGGGTCAGAAACACAAAAAGAAATAACGTTGGGAAAATATTTTGTGATTACATTTTCTGTTGATTTAAATAGCTAAAAAAAGAATCATTTGTTTCTCCATGACTTCTGTTTCACAACAGTAGTAAGTAGGAATGCAGTTCTCAAGAAGGTACTATTTCATCTTGAGCAAAAGGGGGGAAAAAAAACATAGCTTAACACAGAAATTATTTAAGCCATTCAGGATAAGAAACAAAGATCAATTGTTGACAATCTGACCTTATACGTATTACTTGAACTGACTCACCAAGAATGAAACGTACTTCTGTTATCCAGTTGGATGAATATTCTGCATAATTAGTTAAACTCCGGCCTTGCAAATACCCATTATATGAACAGAATATAAATGCTGACACAAATGAAAAAAGTGGTGTTGATTTTCCTCCACGGATTAAGAAAGGAAAGATGAATGATCTGGAACATGAAAAATAATGTTTTTACTTAATTGTAATTTCGAACATTGCATACAGTAATTCACCCTTATGCACAGGCATATTTTCAAAAGCAAAACTGTACTATTAGGTCACTTTCCATTTAAAAAACCTCAAAAGATGAAACATTAATAATAAATACACATACATGTATGCATGGCATACACACACACAATTTGCACTAATATTTAAGTTTCGGAAATATTTAGTGCATATTGTAGAAGCAGGAGACCCTATACCCGTGATGATGAACCTATGGCACGTGTGCCACAGGTGCCACACGGAGCCATATTGGTGGGCACATGAGCTCAGCTCTGGTGCGTAGGCATGTGCTGGCCAACTGATTTTCAGGCCTTCTGGACCCAGAAATCAGGAAACAGACTGTTTTTTGGCCTCTGGAGGGCCTCCGGGGGGAGGCCATTTTTGCCCTCCCCAGGATCCTAGAAAGGCTCTGGAGCCTGGCGAGAGCGAAAAATGGGCCCACTGTGCCATTGCGCACCAAAATCAGGTGGAGCGCCGACGAATGAGCGCAGAAGCATGACGACAACAGCGTATCAACAGAAGCGCACTCTAAACCTAACCCCAAACCTAACCCTAAACCTAACTCTAACCCTAACCCTAAACCTTACCCTAACTCTTACCTTAACCGTAATCGCGCTTCTGTCGGCGCTCTTGTCAACGCGCCTTTGTGGGCACGCTGTCGATGTCACGGTTTTATCACCGCGGTTTTGTCGGGCGCGCTGTTGTCGGGCGCGCATTTGTCGGGTCACGCAAAAAAGTTAGCCATCACTTCTTGAAAACCTCCAGTGATGGAGCACACACAATTTACAATTTCTTGATTGAATGTATTGTTTGAGGTGGAAAAAAGAGCTCTCACGTCAGCCTTCAAGGAATGCTTAATAACTTGTCAGCAGTAACTACAATAATAGTAATTTTGTCAAAAATGTTGATACAACTAGACCAGCCTGACAGAACAATTTCAGTCATTGACCAATAAAAATATAATCAATAAAATAAACAACACAAAACTATCCCCTAATAAGAACTATTACCAACCATTTTTGGACAAAGCTTAGGCGTAGTATAGCAAATTTTTCTACTTTTGGAGAAATACATTTATCTTGGTTATTTAATAGGTAGTGCAAGTAAAAGCTGAGTGCCCTGGAAATTTAAATAAAAGGGGGGTAATCAACTATGTGTGAATGTCCCTTTGGAACTAACAATAAACAGAAGATGTGATGATTTCTATAGTACTCATAGGAGAACAGAGGTCTCAAAGTGAATGGTTTGTTTCCTGTAATCAAAAGAATTTGCTAAAGTGACAAAAAAAGGCAACACAAAATGAAACTGGGCAAGGAAACTAAGCTGAGCAACATTAGTAAAGAAGTTTGAAACTCTGGAAAGATCACCAAGTCTTGACATCTGACAAATCCACCATATTTTTGAAGAAGGCCCTTACATATGGGCAATTGGCTATATACATCAATAGGAAAAATAATTAATAACATATTTAGTATAGTTGCAAAATCTAGGTATCGGTCTTATGTTTGGGCGGTACCATTACTCTAATATACTTATGATGCAATTTAAGCAAACAAAAAGTTCAAAAGTTGTATTTCCAAGCCAGTGGTGGGTTGCTAATCCTGTTCCAACCGGTTCGGTTGGAACGGGGCCGGCGGCGTCCTCGTGCACGCGCGCAGTTCACGCATGCATCTTAGCACCTGCGCGATGCTCCAGCTGCTCGCGGAGACTCGCGCAGGCGCTGTATGTGCCATCCAGCTGCTCGCGGAGACTCACGCAGGCGCTGTATGTGCCATGCGCCTGCGTGGAAGCGCAGAAGCCTTCAAAGACCGGTAAGGAGCGCGGGTGATTGATAGTAATTTGAGGAGGAAGCCAATTGAGAAGGTTTGAAAAGATTTTGAAGGATTTTTAGCGAAAGATAAAGGAAATTAGCAAGGAGAGATAGGGAGAGACAGCTAATCGATGGATCAACTGAGTCTATTTCTGGGGAGGAGCTTCGTGGGCGTGGCTTTAATACTTGTAGAACCGTCATATTGGATCCTGACTGAGTCATACCCATGCCTGGATGATGTCTCCACCTACTTGGAGAATAAGTACTTCCTGGAATGTTTTTACGAAATCACTGTCAAGGATGTAGTTTTTCTTCTCTTTTTTTAAACAATGTTTATTTATTTTTGAACAAAGAGAAACAAACATAAAAATAAAAAAAGCCATCTTCCATTAAAAATTGTAGAAAGAGTGTCAGTTGGTTACAGTATTTATATGCATCTCTTCCATAGTCATCACCTGCTTTTCATATCAAATTGCATTTTTAAAATTCATATATATTCATGTATATCACGATTATTATATCTCAATCTTAATTTGACTAAAATTGTTTTTACATCCTTTTATATATAATATTCAAAATCTAGAATAGGATTATATGTTAACATTCCATTATATCATCCTAAAATCATCCAATCACAATACATCTTTATAACATGTTGTAATATAGTTCCTTGTGCAGGTGTGTGTCCTCCATGGCCTAGTTCATACTAGGGCCTGCAGGGTCACACTGAATCACACAGGAGACAACTGGCTCTGAGAAAGCCATAACATCCTGATAGTGAATAACATAACATTCTGAGATGTGCTCTACCATTGACGTCCAGGATTTGACCATATATAGACTGAGCAGTAGATTAGAAATTGTACTTTTACAGGCTGTTTTTTGCTCACATGCTATTCCTCCTCCTGCCTTTGTCCTATCTCAATAAAAGGGGCTCCCAGACCCCCAATCTGGGTCGCTCCATCCTGAGAAAATTTGTCTCCTGTCTTTTCTCAACATTGGCCTCATGGGCGAACAGCGGAAACTTCACATTTGGTGACCCCGACGTGATTCGAACACGCAGCCTTCTGATGGACGTGATTGACGTGATGCGACGTGATAGATCCAACGTGATGTGATTGACGCGACGTGATGACCTGTGTCGCCAGCCTTTCACTCATCCCCGACTTGGCAAAGTCTCCCAACCAGGGCCTGCCTTTAGCGAACGGAGCACCCTCCCAATCATGAGTATGGGCTCAGGTTTCTCGAAGGCTCAGACTGCACACCTGCAGGAGCTTCGGGAAATCGTTAAACCGTCTGTTGCAATCTCTCAAGCGACAGGCCATCCGCTTCCCATTCCCCCGAAAAAACATTTCCTCTCTCTATTGGCTTACATCTAAGAACTGTCCCATTTACCCTGAGAAGGGCTCTCTTAAAGTAACCTCGAGCCCCGCCAGAAGTTCTCACTACTTGGAGACTTCTTGTAAAATGCCTTCAAATTCATGAGGAAGGTATGCAGGGGGCTGCTTTTAAGCCCTCGGAATCACCTCCCCCACACTACTAGGAGATCGCCCCTCCTAGGGCCCTCTCCAAAACTCCTCCAACTCCCCCGGCCCCTCCGGAAGAGAAGGTTTCTCCTCTCCCTTCCTCCCCTTCCCCCGCCCCGCAAGTGTGGCGTAGCGCTCTCCAAGACGCTCTGCGCGATGCTTACAATCAAAGGGACATGGAATTGGCAGAGGATTGTTTCCCCGTAACCTTTCAAACCAATGCGGCTGGGGTGGTTGTGCCTAATTATATCTCAATCCCCTATTAACAAGGAAATTGTCAGAGGTCTGCCCAACAATGTTACTGCCCCTCAGCTACAGGGAGGGGATGGGTTTGATACGGGGCCTCTGCAGGCCACGGCCCCCCCGGGAAGCCCTTGGAATTCTTTTCACAGATGTTTCACAGAGCAATTGATTTATAGGATCTGAATTGGAATGGAGAAAAATGGTTTTGTGCATGTGTAAGTTTGTGTGTGTATGTGTTTGAGTGAGCGAAGGATCCAGTAAGGGAACTGCGCCTATGTAGGAATGTAGGTAAATTATGGGGACAGGTTGGGCAGTAGAGAGTACAGAGAAAGTGATGAAAGAGTGGGAGAGAGGACAAAAGAAAAAGAGTGAAAGAGACAGAAAGAGACAAAGAGGAGAGAGAAAAAGAGTGAGAGAAGGGAGAAGGAGAAAGTGACAGGAGAGAGTGAAAAGAGACAAAGAGGAAGAGGAAAGAGATATCCCACAGACCTTATAACACCCCTGTGTTTGTTATAGAAAAGAAATCTGGTAAATGGCGTTTTTTGCATGATTTGCGGGCTGTTAATAAAATTCTCCAACCCGTGGGAGCGCTGCGGCCTCCCCAATCCAAATTTGATTCCCCAAGAATGTGATCTCATGACACTTGTCCACTATTTCTCAGACACCCTCCCTTTTTGCAGCCCTAATTACAAAAGCCCTTCCGCTCCAGTGGAAGCCTCCTTCAACAGCTTTTTCCTATCAAAGACGCTACAACTGTCTTTGCTGATAGGAGCAAACATCGGGGAGCATGTGCCTGGCAGGAGGATGGTACATGGCACACCCAGCTCACAGAGCCACAAAAATCTGCTCAAAGAGATGAATTGGCCGCTTCCATCTTGGCCTTTCAGTTATTTGACAAACAACCGTTTAATCTTTATGTGACTCAGATTATAACCTGTTTGTATGAGTCTTATCTCTCTCCTTCTACTGATTCACAACTTTTGTCTCTGTTTATCACTTTACAAGGTCTTGTCTCCTCTCGCTGTTATTGTTTCCATGTCTCCCATATCTGAAGTCATCAGCCTTTCCCTGGGCCTCTCTAGGAGGGCAATGATGTTGCTGACGCTGCGGCATCAGCCCCCCCCACCCCATGTCAATGTTTGTTCTGCTATCACACCTTGGGATAGCCACTCTTACTTTCACCAGAATAAAAAAGCGCTCATAAAACCATTGGGCATTACTGCAAATGAGGCATCTGCTATTGTTCAGCAGTGCCCTACCTGTAGCCGGCAAGCACAAACCCTCTCCCTATGGGGGTAAACCCCAGGGGGACAGAGTGTTGCCAAATTTGGCAAATGCATGTTACCCAATATCCTCCATTTGCCCCTTGGAAATATTTACATGTTTCCATTGATACATATTCAGGCTACATTATGGCATCCCCACAAAGGGGCGAAGCCACCAAACATGTTATTAATCATTCGATTCGGACCTTTGCATCGCTGGGACGCCCAAAAGAATTAAAAACAGACAGGTGCAGCCTTTGCTGCCTTTTGTAACCAATGGGGCATTGTGCATAAATTTGGCATTCCTTATAACAGCCAGGGTCAGGCGTTGGCTGAGCGCGCCAACCAGACATTAAAACATGCCCTGGGCAGATATATTGGCAATAGGGGAAAATGCCCCCTGGCCTCCCAGCAGTGCAACACACCGGCAGCCCACCATCCTCGGCAGCGACTCATCATTTTGCAGCTCCACCTACTGCAGACACCTCCCGTCCACCTGTCTACTATCGCTGCTTGCCTGACTTGACGTGGCGAGGACCTGCTGACCTGATTACCTGCGGAAGGAACTACGCTGCAATCCAACTAAAAGACAAAGTTCTTTGGATTCCAGGACTGCACGTAAGACCATATTTGCTAAAACCACCTATACAACCACCTACACAAACACAGAAGCAGCCTGACCATGACCAACCAGCAGGAACCACAGCTTGAGGCTGTCTCTGTCTCTGACCTGGAGAACAGAGCAGAGCACCCTCCACTCTCCACTCCCCCGACCGGCTGCTCCATCTTTCGCCGCAGATCCCCCTACTATGTGTTTGGTTGAATGCTACCTGTTGTCATTATTTGAACCAGTCCGGAGAAATTGAAACCAGTGTGGACAAATTACATGATACCGTTCAAACAGGTGGACAAACATACAAAGCCTTGGATTCCTGGTGGGATTGGATGACCTCTTGGTTACCTAATTTTATCTGGTTGGGAAAAATTTCCAAGACCATTATAACCCTTGTTGCTTTGCTGATACTGTTGTGTTGCTGTATTCAATGTGTACCCTCTTTAGTAACTATGTGTAAGAATATACTCTCTAGCTTGGCTCCACAGAAGAACATTCACATTGTCAACCACATGGAGTTACATGAACAGTCAACCCCTTCATGGGGAAAGCTCCCTTCCGATGAAGAGGGGGACGCTGCCTTTTAAAAAACAAAAACATTCCGTGTGTGTGTGTGCAGGGCAGTTTCTGCTGTCTGAAACACACATACACAGGGATGCAAAAACATCGCACCAGAAACATCTTTCCGGCCTAAACGGGTCAGGACTCACTATGCAGCCTCATGTAACGTCAACTATGTGAGCCAGCTACTCCCACACATGCCCTTTCTCACCCCAATGCCATGCAGCTTGTAACTTTCTACTCCCCCTTTGCCCACCCTTTGCCATGATGTGATTTTCTATTGGTTTATGTGTAGAATGCTGTGATTAGCCCTGTCAGATGAAGAAGAAGAGTCTTTTGACAAAAAGAAAATAAAAAAGTAGGAGATGTTGTAATATAGTTCCTTGTGCAGGTGTGTGTCCTCCATGGCCTAGTTCATACTAGGGCCTGCAGGGTCACGCTGAATCACACAGGAGACAACTGGCTCCGAGAAAGCCATAACATCCTGATAGTGAATAACATAACATTCTGAGATGTGCTCTACCATTGACGTCCAGGATTTGACCATATATAGACTGAGCAGTAGATTAGAAATTGTACTTTTACAGGCTGTTTTTTATCACATGCTATTGCTCCTCCTGCCTTTGTCCTGTCACAATAAAAGGGGCTCCCAGACCCCCAATCTGGGTCGCTCCATCCCGAGAAAATTTGTCTCCTGTCTTTTCTCAACATTGGCCTCATGGGCGAACAGCGGAAACTTCACAATAACATGTTCTAGATAAAGCTTTTAAACCTCTTACATTCTCCATGTGTTGTTTATATAAAATTTCATATTATCAAATTAATATATCTATATGTATTGTTATCATGATTAATCATTATTTAACTATAGCTATTGTCACTTCGTTTTATACATACTACTAGTAAATGAAATTTAGCTTAGTTTTTATTATACATTTTTATTGCATCAACCTGTATCTTTCCAGTAATAGTGCAGTCTTATATTTCTTGCCATTTGTAGCATTAATATTCTAGTTACTTTCTTAATAAATCTTGTGTGAACCTTTCTTTGCAACATGTTGTTCCTTTCGTATCTCATAAAAGCTCGAAACCCAGCATCTGCTCTTTCCATCAGCTTATCTTTGGTTATCACTGGCACTTCTGTCAAGATTTCTCTCCTTATCTCCATCAATTTTTCTCTCTTTTCTTCTTCTGTGCTTTGAAGTCTGGGGTAGAGTTCCAATCTATCTATCTCCCCTTTCCATATTCCGCTCTTGCCATTACCAACCACACTCACTTTGTTGTCAGTATCCACATTTTGCTCATTTTTTCTTCCATTTTTTGAACTCTGTCCTCCACATCCTTCATTTGATAAACTTCCTCAGTTTTTTCATCAAATTTTTCTGTTTTGTATTCCATATTCTCCAATCTCTTTTCAATTCTCTCTGTCACAACTAATAGATTTTGAATTTCAAACATAATCATTTGCAATGTTACAGTTTCTTTATCCTGTTGCACCATTGTTCCAATTTTGCAGGCACTGCCACTATAAGATTCAAGGCTATTTTAATAAACTTCAAACAGGTTCATTTATTATCTTTCAAGTCAAAATGTTGCCTTCTCTCCAATAGCTAGTGATAGAACTCCCAACAAGTGCTGTGTTGGTGGAAAATGTTATGGATGAGATTCATTTCTATAACTGCTTTACCTTACTTCAAAAGTTGCATCTCATAAATTGTGTGCTCAGAATCATAAAGAATGGGGAGACCTTTCAGAGAAGGAGCCTACGTTGCTACGAAATGGTCGCCCAATCTCGATGCTCCGAGATAGCCACCAATACTTATATCACTGGGTGGTCCAATCGGACCTAAACCGTCCTGTAGCGATGGTGAACAGGAAGACTACATTCTGCTGATCACGAGGACATCGCAAAGTCCCTGATTGATGCAGGAGAAGGTCCCTCAGCTGGCATTAAAAGCTCAGCCCCCAGGCTGACGAAGTAGGGACGGCTCCAAAATGGAAGGAAACGGAAGAGAAAGTGTTTAAGCTGGTGAGGAATTTTTATCCATTTTAAAAGAACCTGCCTATAAAAAACTTAAAACTAATTCAAATCTAAGAATAAAAGAAATAAGCGGCAGAATTAAGCTTTGTGTGGTTTTGGTCAGTGTGTTATCTTAATTTTAAAACATTATTTTCATGGATGGAATTTATGCAAACCGTTTGAAATGAATGGATCAAGTTTTCTTTTATAATTTTTACTATTATTTTCACAACTTACAGATACACTTCTCCTTATTCATCACTACATGGGTCTTTTAGTCTTTCTTCTCTATTTCATGTAAGAATTTGACTTTTTTTTAACTTGGAATATTAAAAGATACAAAAAGAACAAAGAGAATTACAACAATTGTAACAACAAAAGGAGAGATAACACTGCTACTCGAAGACTGGAAACTTGAGTACTGAAAACAAAATACTTTTACTTTCACTACTGATTATCCTGGTCTGAAACTTTAAAGTTTCACAGTTTGTTTATAGAAAGTGATAAGAAGTAAAGGACCATTTGTTTATACAAATGTTCCTTTGAAGTATATCGTTAACCAGAGAGCTCATGGTGAACCTAGGTGTAACCTTGTAAAAATCTTCCAAGTCAGAGCAGCAGTGTTTTAACAGCTGGAAACAATGGCTTATTTCCAACAACAGAGAGAAACTGTCAGCTTGCAAGAGATAATGTTTGCAATACAGAAATTATCAAATACATTTGAGAAAATGTTTGAAAAATTAGAGCACCTAACAGAAAAATATGATGAAAAGGATGGAGATGCTTATCAAATGGGGAAAATAGAGAGTAGATTCCCAAGCAATAAAGAGAAAAATGACTACAAAGAAATCAAATCTGTTGACATCTATGGTGAATGGTTTCTGTCTGGAAATGGAAAAAGTGGAATATGGAAAGGGGAACTAAATGGATGGGAACCCTACCCTAGATGGCAAGACACAGAAGAGGAAAAAATAAAATAACTTATGGATTTAAAGAGAGAAAATTTATTAGTAACACCATCGATAACAACCCTGACAATTAAAGAGTAGTTGATTAAGGAAAAAGAAGAAGGGCATCGAAGTTACATGAGAGAATCAATAAACAATGAGTTGCAAAGAAGAGTCCATACAAACTTGATTAAGGAGACGATTAGAGGACTGATGCCACAAATAGCAGAAGACATGAGACTGTTTCGCTACTGGAAAGATACAGGCTGATAGATGAAAGTGTTTAATCTAAAATTAGTTGAAATTTAGTGACAATAGATATGGTTAAATAAACAATTGAAAATGATAATAATGTATACATATGTATTGGTATAACAAGTAGTAATTGGATATGAATATTGAATGGTACCTATGAAAGGAAGATGAGAAATGGTTTGGTTACATATAAAGATTAATTAAAAAGAACTAAATTAGGATAATGGATATAGTCAAATAAAGGAGAGATAATGATAACAATGTATATATAGGTATGGGTACAACATGAGGAAATTGGATGTAAATTGTAAACAATGATTTGGAAAGGAAGATTAGAAACTTTGTTACTAAATGTTATTGATGTTTAGCTAGTATAGGCCATAAGGAATAGTGTTATTGGAATACTAGAAATAGCAAATGAGATGCCAGTATGTGGTTATGTCTTGAGTTTTGGTATGTTTTATGATGAAGGACGTGTAAACAGTTATAGTCAAACGATAATGGGGGTAGGATGATGGTAATATGTACAAATATATTTGATTTAAAATACTAGAATGAATATGAATCATGGGTGACTGTGAAAGAAACACACAGATTTGTTTTTTGTAACCAACTGATACACTTTCTACAGTATGTAAAGAGGATTTTTTGTGTTGTGTCTGTTTTGAAAAATAAAACTAAAAAAACTTTTAATAAAAAAAATACGGAGAGCTTTATCAAAGATTTCAAAAAGGAATTAGGAAATACCGTTTTCCCGAAAATAAGACCTCCCCAGATAATAAGCCCAATCAGGCTTTTGAGCGCATGCGCTAAAATAAGCCCTCCCCCCAAACTAAGCCCTCCCTGAAAATATTGCAATACAGCTGCAGCCATGAGGTGACCATGCTCGCCAACTCCTGCACTTCAAAAATAATAAGACCTCCCCAAAAATAAGGCCAAGTGCTTATTTCAGGAGTCAAAAGAAAACAAGACCCTGTCTTATTTTCGGGAAAACACGGTACTGATTCAGATATTGCATACTGTGATGGTATATAAAGTTTTTTTCAAATGTATGTTTAATGAGATAAAGTAAATAAAAAAAATAAACAAGGTCTTTTATAATTAAGAACATTTTAATGCTTAAACCAATGTTTGTATTGTTTCAATTTTTTTTTTTACTGTTTTTATTGTTTTAAAATGTTTTTAAGATTTTAATTATAATGTTTTTAAATTTTTAGCTGCATTTGCTGAGAAGGATGGCTATGGAAATCAATCAATCAAACAAACAAACGAATAATATGGAGTTATCAATCTTCATATGCACAATACTAAGAATGAACTGAGTTTTAAAATTTTATCAGAGGGGCAAGTATATGGTTGCTGCAACTTCTTATAAACTGCAAATGGTGCTTACATTACGCCTTGAAATTTAAACTGTCTGTGATACTCCATAGAAGGCCATCCAATAAATAAACCCCAATAAATTAGTACAATATATAGACCCATCCAGAGTTTCTTTTGACAGTCCCCCTCCTCTCAAAATGTGACTTTTTATATGCATCTGTTGATGACTGAGCTCTTCTCTCTTTTTATAGTTTTGAAGAATAAAGTGACAATGATGAAGAAAAGGTACGTGGACAGTAATCTATCTAATCAAGAAAAAAAAGCACGATCCTATTCCAATCAACAAAGATTTAAATAAAGCTAGGATTTCAGTTCAGATGTTGAGCTTGTTAGTTAGTTAGTTAGTTAGTTAGTTAGTTAGTTAGTTAGTTAGTTAGTTAGTTAGTTTCAGCCCTAGCCAAATCCACCTCTGGCAGATGTTGCCATCTATGTTCTCTGCCAAAGGTGCTGTTTTCAAATTCTGCCTAGAAATAATTGACCAGAGCCTCATAGGTTGGGGTTTATACTGGCTGATGATCTTTTTATGTAAAACTGACCTCTATAGCAGTGTTTCCCAACCTTGGCAATCTGAAGATGTCCGGACTTCAACTCCCAGAATTGTCCGGACATCTTCAAGTTGCCAAGGTTGGGAAACACTGCTCTATAGCACCTAATTAACCAGCCCTGTTCCCGGTTAAGATCATTCAAAGACAATCTCTTAAAAAAAGCAAGAAATTCCTTTAAAAATAGTTTTTTTTTAAACCACGAGAGAGAGAGAGAGAGAGAGAGAGAGAGAGAGAGAGAGAGGGAGGGAGGGAGGGAGGGAGGGAGGGAGGGAGGGAGGGAGGGAGGGAGGGAGAGAGAGAGAGAGAGAGAGAGAGAGAGAGAGAGAGAGAGAGAGAAAGAAAGAAAGAAAGAAAGAAAGAACAGTCCCACCAACCTGTAAAAGTAATGGACGAGGAAGAGTCCCAGCAAAATGCGGTTGGGCCAGAAGTCGAGACGGTTCCCGCCGCTGCACAGCACGAGCATCACAGGGAAAAGAAAGGCAGGCGCTTCTTGCACCATCCACGCCAGGTTAGCCGGAACAAGGCAGCCGTAA
>NW_028261388.1:73944630-73954630 GCF_051295495.1 Thamnophis sirtalis
CATGTTATTAATCATTGTATTCGGACCTTTGCATCGCTGGGACGCCCAAAAGAATTAAAAACAGACAATGGCCCCGCTTACACAAGCGCGGCCTTTGCTGCCTTTTGTAACCAATGGGGCATTGTGCATAAATTTGGCATTCCTTATAACAGCCAGGGTCAGGCGTTGGCTGAGCGTGCCAACCAGACATTAAAACATGCCCTAGACAGATATGTTGGCAATAGGGAAAAAATGCCCCCAGGACTCCCAGCAGTGCAAGACACGCTTAACCTTTGCCTTTATACCCTGAATTTCTTAAATCTTACCGGCAGCCCACCATCCTCAGCAGCTACTCGTCATTTTGCAGCTCCACCTACTGCAGACACCCCCCCCCGTCCACCTGTCTACTATCGCTGCCTGCCTGACCTGACGTGGCGAGGACCTGCTGACCTGATCACCTGGGGGCTACGCTGCAATCCAACTAAAGGACAAGGTTCTTTGGATCCCAGGACGGCATGTAAGACCATATTTGCCCAAACCACCTACACAACCACCTACACAAACACAGAAGCCGCCTGACCATGACCAACCAGCAGGAACCACAGCTTGAGGCCGTCTCTGTCTCTGACCTGGAAAACAGGGCAGAGCAATAGCAATAGCAATAGCAATAGCAGTAGACTTATATACCGCTTCATAGGCCTTTCAGGCCTCTCTAAGCGGTTTACAGAGAGTCAGCATATTGCCCCCAACAATCTGGGTCCTCATTTTACCCACCTCGGAAGGATGGAAGGCTGAGTCAACCCTGAGCCGGTGAGATTTGAACCGCTGACCTGCTGATCTAGCAGTAGCCTGCAGTGCTGCATTTAACCACTGCGCCACCTTGGCTCTTCACCCTGCACTCCCCCGACTGGCTGCCACATGTTTCGCCGCAGGTCTTCCTAGTTTCGAACATGGTGGGAGGAAGTTTCTAAGCCCGTGGACTGCAGAGCATTTTCATATCACATGGTTATCTTTGCCTTATTGATGGTCATTTTGCTTTTGCTTATCTGGGCTGGGAAATGTGGGGCAGTTCCTGCTGGGGCAAAGGATGCCTCCAGCCCACATCATCGGCCCAAACGCACAGTGGATTGGCATGTAAATGAGTTTCATCTTCTTATACACAACCTTACCCGTATTAATAACCTGTCTGATTGCTGGGTTTGTATGCACGGCCCTTCCTCTAACATGCAGGGCTGGCCCATTCTAGTCTCTGGAACTTTAAACCTCACAGGCTGGAATGTTACTGTGTTATATGCTACAACAAGTGATCATGCACATACTATCTACGATTCTGCCCAGTATATCTTGACACATCGGGTCTTACCCCCTCTTGCTCCCATTTGCATTACATGGTGGAATGTTTCACATGAAGGTTATGAAGCAGTAACCATTGGTGGTATCACCAAGCAAATTCCTCTGACCCGCTTTTCTGTCGGGGATTATCCCCACTGCAATGCTACTTTCAAAATTACAGAGACTGGCTATGATTGTTCACACTTATCATTACCTGAGCATTTTAAGTGTAGAAAAGAAGATAGTATAATCATAGATTTATTCTCTAACAAGAGAGGGATGGTTGCCTTTAACAGCATACAGGAACAAATCTGGGGCCATCATGGGTATTATTTGTATGGGTTACCACCTGGCCTGTACTGGCTTTGTGGTCATTGGGCTGGGAAGGTGTTGCCCCCTGTATGGAATGGTACTTGCACTATTGGAACTCTGGCACCTGCCGGAATCTCAGCACATCCCATGTCTCAACCCGATAGTGCCTGGGAGAAACAATTTGGGTGGGCCAGACAAAAGAAAGCAATCGATCCAGCTTTAGGTTACGATCCTGACAATACCTATCTGACAGAGGGTGAAAGATTTATTGCTATAGCCCTACCACTCTTGGGTGTCGCATGGAACGTTAAACAACTGCGCATTCTATCTGCTCAACTGGAAACTCTAGCTAACACCACGATATTTGGGCTACAAGCCCTGCAGGCCGAAGTCGACTCTTTAGCTGGAATATTAACTCAACATAGATTAGCTTTGGATTACTTGTTAAGCAAGGAAGGAGGCCTATGTGTTTGGTTGAATGCTACCTGTTGTCATTATTTGAACCAGTCCGGAGAAATTGAAACCAGTGTGGAAAAATTACATGATATTGTTCAAACAGTTAGACAAACATATAAGGCCTCGGATTCCTGGTGGGATTGGCTGACCTCTTGGTTACCCAATTTTAGCTGGTTGGGAAATGTTGCCAAGATCATTATAACCTTTGTTGCTTTGCTAATAATGCTGTGCTGCTGCATTCAATGCCTGCCCTCCCTTTTTCAGCTATGCAAAGGCCTTTTTTCCTCAGCTAGGAAGGACGCTCTTATCAACGAAACTAAATACCTTCTGGACGCTGAGGACGACCATGAGCTGGACAACAATCTGTTTGTAAAGGTGTTTGCTATAACCAGTGATGATGAAGAATCTGCATTTTGATATGTTTGCTTCCCTCCTTCTCATTTTGAAACAAAAATGAGGAGATGTTGAGATCCATTACCAGTTCTGTGTATAGGGCAGCTATATGGCTGTCTGGAAAACACAGGCCCAGAGATGGATGCTAACAAAAACATTCTTGTTAGCAATAAAAAGTTTTCCTGTTAATTAGCGTACCACTCTGTACTAGTTTATTTAGCAGTTAACACCTTAAAGGAATGCAGGAATGCGAGCTGTTAGCTTTCCCCCACTCTCCCTATCTCTTTACTTCCCTCCCTTCTCATCTATATATCTTCTCCTGTCCAAGGACAAGCAGCCCCCTTTTTCTTATCCTCTTTTGCCCAGAGACGAAGCCTTTTGCCACGCTGCATTATTATTATTGGATTATTTACTCATGCGCCTTTTGATGCAATTTGTACACACCTTCTCTTTGTTTGGAACGAATAAAAAGAGCCCCACAGGCATTGCTCGGGGCCAAGGCAAGCCAAGCCAGGCCAGTGAAGCCAGCCAGTAAAGCTCACCCCAAGAGAGATTTGTCTGGTGTCTTTCTTCTCATTCAGCTACATGAGCGGCCCATCAGAAGTGTGTAAAAGCCGCAGAAAGAAACACACAGATTTTTTTTTGTAACCAACTGATACACTTTCTACAGTATGTAAAGAAAGAGGATTTTTTTGTGTTGTGTCTGTTTTGAAAAATAAAACTAAAAAAACTTTTAATAAAAAAAATAGGGAGAGCTTTATCAAAGATTTCAAAAAGGAATTAGGAAATACCGTTTTCCCGAAAATAAGACCTCCCCAGATAATAAGCCCAATTAGGCTTTTGAGCGCATGAGCTAAAATAAGCCCTCCCCCCAAACTAAGCCCTCCCTGAAAATATTGCAATACAGCTGCAGCCATGAGGTGACCATGCTCGCCAACTCCTGCACTTCAAAAATAATAAGACCTCCCCAAAAATTAGGCCAAGTGCTTATTTCAGGAGTCAAAAGAAAATAAGACCCTGTCTTATTTTCGGGAAAACACGGTACTGATTCAGATATTGCATACTGTGATGGTGATTATATAAAGTTTTTTCCCAAATGTATGTTTAATGAGATAAAGTAAATTAAAAAAATAAACAAGGTCTTTTATAATTAAGAACATTTTAATGCTTAAACCAATGTTTGTATTGTTTTAATGTTTTTTTTACTGTTTTTATTGTTTTAAAATGTTTTTAAGATTTTAATTATAATGTTTTTAAATTTTTAGCTGCATTTGCTGAGAAGGATGGCTATGGAAATCAATCAATCAAACAAACAAACGAATAATATGGAGTTATCAATCTTCATATGCACAATACTAAGAATGAACTGAGTTTTAAAATTTTATCAGAGGGGCAAGTATATGGTTGCTGCAACTTCTTATAAACTGCAAATGGTGCTTACATTACGCCTTGAAATGTAACCTGTCTGTGATACTCCATAGAAGGCCATCCAATAAATAAACCCCAATAAATTAGTACAATATATAGACCCATCCAGAGTTTCTTTTGACAGTCCCCCTCCTCTCAAAATGTGACTTTTTATATGCATCTGTTGATGACTGAGCTCTTCTCTCTTTTTATAGTTTTGAAGAATAAAGTGACAATGATGAAGAAAAGGTACGTGGACAGTAATCTATCTAATCAAGAAAAAAAGCACGATCCTATTCCAATCAACAAAGATTTAAATAAAGCTAGGATTTCAGTTCAGATGTTGAGCTAGTTAGTTAGTTAGTTAGTTAGTTAGTTAGTTAGTTAGTTAGTTTGTTAGTTTCAGCCCTAGCCATCTCCACCTCTGGCAGATGTTGCCATCTATGTTCTCTGTCAAAGGTGCTGTTTTCAAATTCTGCCTAGAAATAATTGACCAGAGCCTCATAGGTTGGGGTTTATACTGGCTGATGATCTTTTTATGTAAAACTGACCTCTATAGCAGTGTTTCCCAACCTTGGCAATCTGAATCTTCAAGTTGCCAAGGTTGGGAAACACTGCTCTATAGCACCTCATTAACCAGCCCTGTTCCCGGTTAAGATCATTCAAAGACAATCTCTTTAAAAAAGCAAGAAATTCCTTTAAAAATAGTTTTTTTTTCAAACCACGCGCCAGAGAGGGAGGGGGGAGGGAGGGAGGGAGGGAGGGAGGGAGAGAGAGAGAGAGAGAGAGAGAGAGAGAGAGAGAGAGAGAGAGAGAGAGAGAGAGAGAGCGAGAGCGAGCGCAGTCCCACCAACCTGTAAAAGTAATGGACGAGGAAGAGTCCCAGCAGAAAGCGGTTGGGCCAGAAGTCGAGACGGTCCCCGCCGCTGCACAGCACAAGCATCACAGGGAAAAGAAAGGCAGGCGCTTCTTGCACCATCCACGCCAGGTTAGCCGGAACAAGGCAGCCGTAAGAGGCTGAAGCGTAGCGGCCGTACGGTGCAGCGGACCCGCGGAGGACCAACACGAACGCCACAACTAGGAAGCCCACCAGCGCGTAGCTCATCATTTTCATCAACTGCTCCTCCTGCGGGCCGGAGACGCCTTGCCAGAAAGCTCGGGAGCACAGCAAGCTGCAAGCCAGCTCCGCCGCCGACTCCATCGCCGTCTCAGAACGAAAGCAGGCGGAGAGGAAACGCTAACGCCGCCAGGCTTTTCCTTCAGCACCTCTGCCGCTCTGGAAGCCAAGAGCGCCCGTCACTCACTCTCTCTCTCTCTTTCTCTTCCCGGGCTGGGAGAGGAAAACCTTCCGGGCGTCACCTAAAGGTCTGGGGCGATCCGCGGGTGAGAGCGTCATATAGGCAGAGGGGAAAGTCGGACTCCAGGGGCGGAGCTTATCTCCAGAAAACGGTAACAGCCCTAGGGAGGGTCAGTTCAGCCCGTGAGAGTTTGGCTTCGCATCGCTTCCCTTCCGTTCCCCTTTTCACGGTCGATGAATTGCTCGTGCAGCTTCCTGCCGCACCTACGGGAAAGCGAGACACCAACACCTCGCATTATTATTATCCACTCGCTGTTGTTGCTCAGGCTCTACAAGAAGGGGAGATTTAGTCCTGGGTGCTACCCAGAAGCGAACTTTGAGCAGTTCTCTCTCTTTTGAATTCCTTAATGGTCCCTTTTATATCTTGGAGCGAAGGGAAGGACGCGACAAGAGACAAGTGAAAGTGACTTTATTCAGCTCATAGTAAACTGCGATTCAACGTGGCGTGGTTCGCGCCAAACATTTATACCCCCGGGTTTGAACGAGGAGCCAATGGGGCGTCGAGTAGCTCGACCAATCAGGGCGAGGATTGAACCGGCTCCGCCCGGGAACCAATCAGGGAAGGAGTCCTTTATTCGGGCGCTTGTATTTCCCGCGCTAGTATTCAACACCCCTCCCCCCCCAGTCAAAGAGTTCCTTTAGGAAGGGCAAACATAGTCCTGTAGGTAGGCGGGCCGGTGGCGTTCTCGTCCCGATCTTCGTGGCTCCCCGGCGGTTGTCGACGGGGGGGGAACCGCCGGTGGAGGAGTGTCCGTGGTGGGGCGGTGAACGTGCGGCGTGACCCCGAGAGGAGGCGCTGGCCCCGGGTCTCGTGCCCGATGTCCATCTGTCCGGGGTAGCGTCTCCGTGGCAACAGGAGTGTCCGGTAGCGGCCCCGCGCAGTCTAGTTGGGGTGTAGGTTCAGAGTCTCGATAAGGGCTTCGAGGAAAAGAGTAGCCGGTTGGGGCGCGCCTGTCCTGCAAGTTCGCATCGGCATGCCTCCCGTTCCCCGGGTGGAAACGGTCCGTTGGGGAAAAGGTCAACGAGGGTGGCTCCTGGTGTGAGCGGGTGTCTGAGGGGCTTGGGCCGTCTGTTTCTGCGTGAAGGCGACGCCTTAACTGGTCCACGTGGCGCCTCCATTGTGTTCCGTCGGCCAGGGCGACCCTGAAGGAACAGGGGCCGGTCAGAGCTGTGATGGTTGCGGGAACCCACCGTGGATCCCCAGAAAAGGAACGGGCCCATACAGGGTCCCCTAATTTAAACGCGTGGGAAGGAAGGGCCCCCAGGTTGCTTGGCGGATCCCCTGCGTATAATGGATGGAGCCTGTCTAGGGGGGTCCGCAATCTCCTACCCATCAAGAGCTCCGCGGGACTTTTATTGGTCGTCGGACAGGGTATGGAGTGCTGGCTCAAGAGGTAGGCCGCTACTCTTTCTTGCCAGTCGCCCTGGTCCATGCGGCCCAAAGCTTCTTTCGCTGAGCGAACTGCTCGCTCCGCCCGGCCGTTACTAGCTGGGTGATAAGGGGCCGTGGCCGCGTGTCTGATTCCTTGTTCGGCCAGGAATTCTTGGAACGTGGTGGAGGTAAACTGGGGCCCGTTATCGGAAACTATCACATCCGGTAACCCATGGGTAGCGAACATCTTACGGAGGGCCCTCACTGTGCTCTCCGCTGTGGTGGAGGTCATGATTACCAGCTCCACCCACTTGGAGTAAGCATCGACCACTATCATGAAGTTCCGGCCGTGGAAGGGGCCGGCGAAGTCGATGTGTATACGGGACCATGGGCCTCTAGGGATTTCCCACTCACGAGGGGCGGCTGTGGGGGGATTCGGCCTAGAGTTTTGGCAGACCCTGCATCGGCCAACGTAGTCTGCAATTTCCGAGTCTAACAAGGGCCACCACACGTAGCTACGGGCTAAGGCTTTCATTCGCGCTATGCCTGGGTGGTTTTTGTGGAGTGCGGGCAGGATTCGTGCCCGTAGGGCTTTGGGGATCACTACCCTATCCCCCCAGACAAGACAACCCCCGTGAAGGGCGAGTTCGGCTTGTCGCGCTTTAAATGGGCGGAATTCTTCCGCTACCTTTTCCGTGGGCCACCCCCTCAAAACCCATGAAGCAACCTGAGATAGGACGGGGTCAGCCTTTGTGCAGGCTGCAACGTCCGCGGCCGAGACGGGGAGGTCGGATTCGGCGATGGACAGAACAGAGAGTGCGGGCACGTGGGCTGTGTCCGTCTCTGGCAGAGGGCAACGGCTCAGGGCGTCTGCGTGCCCTAGCTGTTTTCCCGGACGGTATAACAGCGTATACGAATACGCCGTTAGGAACTCCGTCCACCGAGTCATGCGGGGGGACAAAATGGGGGGAGTTGGCTTGTCGCCCGCCAGTAGCCCCAGGAGGGGCTTGTGATCCGTGACTAGGGTGAACTTTCTACCATAAAGGTAGTCATGGAACCGCTTAATGCCGGACACTGCAGCCAGGGCTTCTTTATCGATTTGGCTGTAGTTCCGCTCCGTGGAGGAGAGTGTCCGGGAATAGAAAGCTATGGGGGCTTCTGAGCCGTTCGGGAGGACGTGGCTCAGGACCGCCCCTATGCCATAGGGGGAGGCGTCGCAAGTCAGAATTAGAGGCATCCTATCGCTGTACTGGATTAGGACTGCCGATGAAGTTAAAATGTCCTTTATAGCCGCGAACGCGTGCGCTTCACGGCTACCCCATTTCCAGGCCGCTGACCGGTCAAGTAGTCGGTGTAGCGGCTCAGCTAGTGACGCCTTGTGGGGGATAAAAGGGGCGTAGAAGTTTAAGAGCCCCAGGAACGCCTGTAATTCCGCCCTAGAGGTGGGTGCGGGTGCGTTTTTGATGGCGGCAACTTTGGAAGGAGTGGGGTGGATGCCTTGGGCATCAATGAGGAACCCCAAGAATTCAACTTTGGGAACAGCAATTTCGCATTTGCTGCGCTTTAATTTCAGTCCTGCCTCCCTGAAACGTGTGAGGACCTCCCGCAGTGTTTTCAGGAGTTCCGAGTGACTGGGGGCTGCGACCAGGACGTCGTCGAAGTAGGGGACGACACCTGGGAGCCCGTGGAGCAACCGCTCCATGAGGCTCTGGAAAATCCCAGGGGCAACCGAAACGCCGAATTGGAGACGGCGGCAACGGAAAGCCCCGCGGTGGGTGACGATGGTCTGGGCTGTAGCCGCATCATCGTCTACGGGAAGCTGCTGGTAGGCCTGTGCCATGTCTAGCTTAGCGAAGATGCGGCCCTGTCCTAAGGAGTGGAGTAGGTGCTGCACTACGGGAACCGGATACGGGTTTGCCTGCAGGGCCAAATTGATGGTCGACTTGTAGTCGGCACATATTCTCACCGATCCGTCGGGTTTGACCGGGAGGACTATGGGGGTTTCCCAACGGGCGTGATCTACGGGCTCGAGTACCCCTTGCTCAATAAGCTTATCAAGTTCCGCGTCTACCTTTGCTCTCAATGCGAAAGGAACCCTGCGTGCCTTCAACCTAACGGGAGCGACCTGGGGATCGAGGCAGAGAGAAATGGGGGTACCCTTGTAACAACCCAATTTCCCATCGAACACATCAGCGAACTCGTCTAGGACGCTATCTACGGGGAGGGGAACTACCCTGTGTACCCCTTCTATGGTGAGGCCCAAGGCGGGGAACCATTCTAACCCCAGGAGAGCGGGCAGGTTGTTCCTAACGACTAAAACTGGGAGTTTCCCTTTAAAATTCCCATATTCCACCCGGATGTGGTATATCCCAGCTGTGGGAATCCCATTTCCCTGATAGTCTAGGAGGGAGACCCCGGCGGGGCGCAGCTTTCTCTGGGGGACCCCGGGGCAAAGGCGGGAGAACAAAGCCCAAGAAAGGAGAGAACGGGATGAACCGGAGTCCACCTCCATTTGGCACAGCTGACCTTCGAGCCGGACGGCGGTGCTTATTTTCCGGTTGCCAGCGGGAACGTGGGATGCCTGGTAGACCACGCAGTCGGCGCTGGGGGGCTGGTAGGTTGAGTGGCAGTCCTCGGAGCGCCTCGCGGGACGTGGCTGCTGGCGGCGTTGCGGTGCCTGGCGCTGGTCGCTGGGCTGCATAAACGACGGGGCTGGCAGGAGAGCCCGGCATACTCTGGCGAGGTGCCCTTCTCCTCGGCAGCGGCGGCAGACGGCAGAGCGGAACGGGCAGGCTGCGCGGCTGTGGCGGCCGCCGCATCCGCGGCAAGGTGCGTTTGAGGCTGGCTGAACGGGCGTCGGCGGTTGCTGGGGTGGCCTCCGCTTCGGCTGCATCCTCATTTGCCCTACGGTTTCCTCCTCCTCCTCCTCGTCTTCAGCAGGAGAGAGATCGTCGACGAGGTTCGTCTGGGTGGACGGCCCCGCGGCGGCTTGCGCGGGGGGGTTTAGCTGGAGGCGTTCCATGTCGGCCGTGGATTGCTCGGAGAGTTCGGCCGCTCGCGCTGTCTCCACGGCTTGCATCAGGGTAATCTTGTGATTCCGGAGCATTCGGCTGCGCAATTGCACGTCGCGGACCCCGCACACAAACTGCTCCGCGAGGTTCTCCTCCAGGTCTGCAAAATCACACTGGGCGGCCACTGTGCGCAAAGCCTCCAGGAACTGGCTGATGGATTCGTTGGGCTTTTGCACTCGGCGGCGGAAAGCGAAACGGCGTGCAAAGAGAGAGGGTGAGGGAGCGTAGTGGTTCCTCAGCCTGGACATCAGCTCGCTCCACCCGAGTTTGTAGGCTGGCCTCGGGGCGGCCAGGGCTCTCGCAGAGGCGAACATGGAAGGC